>NC_142463.1:91977236-92128751 GCF_049115385.1 Moschus berezovskii | reverse complement strand
GCTCAGTGTGATGTGGCAGCCTGGATGGAAGGGGACTTTGGGGGGGAATGGATACTTGTATATGTATGGCTGAGTCCCTTCAGTTGTACACCTGAAACTATCACAACACTGTTAATCAGCTATACTCCAATATAAAATTAAAAGTTTTTTTTTAAAAGGCAGTCCTGAGGATGTAAGACAAAGTGGATACAATTATGATAACAATTAGCACGAAAGAGGGTTATCCAAGAGACAACCATTCAAATAGATGTATGGCTCGGGAAGTTTTAGCAATTTACAAGACAGGTTCAGTCACAGTCACCAAAATTAACAAAACCTTTTCTAGGTTTCATCTGCTAATAAAAATGTCAACATGACTATCATCAACTTAAATCCTTAGAAATTGTCTTCCTGGAGCTATCCTTTTGCTTATAGAATAACCAAGGGTAAATATCCTAATGACATGTCCAAATAACTCTCACTCTGATTTTTAAAAGACATAAATGAAGTAATAAGCCTTTCCTCAAAATGTGATCAGACAGCCCATGGTTAAAAGGTATAGATGAAGTCCTGGACTTCCCTGGTGGTCCAGTGGTTAAGACTATGCTCCTAGTACAGGGGGCACGGGTTTGATCCCTGGTCAGGGAACTAAGTCCCACCTGAGGCACGGTGTGGCAAAAAAATAAACACAATAAAATGCACAGACTCATTCATTAAAGAAAAAGAAAAAAAGGTTTAAATCAGGTCTGGGTACTGGGTCCTACTGTAAAACTTTCATTAGCAACTTTTGTGATGTGTGCTCTCAGTTTACAGGTTTGCCTTGGCAAAACTGAAATACAAGTAATTCATTTCCTTCCAGAAGGAAAATAAATTTCCTTGTATAAATTTATAGTAAGCTGCCAGGTTAATAATGCTGATGCCATACTTACAAGAAGTCTAGAGCATAGACATAGTCAGCAGATATAGAACAATATATTATCTTAGGTTGGGTTCCCCCAGCAGCAGACCCCAGGATAAAGATCTGAGAGTTACTAGTTTATTTCGGAGGTAGTCTCAGGAAGCACTAATAAGGGCTGAGGAAGTGAGATACAGAAGGCAAGGAAGCGTCAGGTGCACTAATGAGCACATTACAGCTGCCAAGCGCTGGATTTTGGAAGACTATGCAGAACATGCTTTAGAGCTGTCCCACCTGAGGGGTGAAGAAGCTGGCATATTTCCCGACAACTTTTGAATGGCACTAACAAAGATCATGGCATGTGGTCCCATCACTTCATGGGAAATAGATGGGGAAACAGTGGAAACAGTGTCAGACTTTATTTTTTTGGGCTCCAAAATCACTGCGGATGCTGACTGCAGCCATGAAATTAAAAGACGCTTACTCCTTGGAAGGAAAGTTATGCCAACCTAGATAGCATATTAAAAAGCAGAGACATTAATTTGCCAACCAAGGTCCGTCTAGTCAAGGCTATGGTTTTTCCCAGGGTCATGTATGGATGCGAGAGTTGGACTGTGAAGAAAGCTGAGCGCCGAAGAATTGATGCTTTTGAACTGTGGTGCTGGAGAAGACTCCTGAGAGTCCCTTGGACTGCAAGTAGATCCAACCAGTCCATCCTAAAGGAGATCAGTCCTGGGTGTTCATTGGAAGGACTGATGCTAAAGCTGAAACTCCATTACTTTGGCCACCTCATGCGAAGAGTTGACTCACTGGAAAAGACTCTGATGCTGGGAGGGATTGGGGGCAGGAGGAGAAGGGGATGACAGAGAATGAGATGGCTGGATGGCATCGCCGACTCGATGGACGTGAGTTTGAGTGAACTCTGGGCGTTAGTGATGGACAGGGAGGTCTGGCGTGCTGTGATTCATGGGGTCGCAAAGAGTTGGACACGACTGAGCGACTGAGCTGAACCAAAGGGCTGTGCCACAGCTGCGGAGGTAACACTTCCAGCTTGCCTTAGCTGAGTTGGGCATGCTCCTGCAGTTAGGAAAATCTCCCAAGAAGAAAGGTGCAGCTACTTGTAGCAGGAAGTAATAGGTACGTATGAAAAAAGTGGTTATAGATGACATCTACCATGTATGTTCTGATTAAATTATACCATTAAAAAAGGCAACTCTTGCTAACTGTTATTAAAGCAAGAGTTGTAATACAGATAAATTAAGTATTGACCTTCTCAGTTATCAGTAACTGTTTAATCTGACTTTAGAGTCAGTTGGGCTCAAGAATTAAATCACCATGAATTTTGAAAGTCAAATTTTTTAGGATCAGAAGACTTCAATCTAGCTAGGTATCAAATGAGGTAATAAGCTCCTTATTCACCTGGCGGCATGTCCCGACACCAGCATTAGAACTCTACTCTGCTTGGTTAATCACACTTGGCCATTCTCTCTATTCCTGTTTTATTTACTTGGTTGAAAATCTATCGTAACTATAAATGTAAATAAATAAATAAAACAAGTCCATTCATGAAGCTTTCTTCAGAGCTAAAAGTTAGCAAATATATGTAGACATTTAAATGAGCTACATAAAAGACTCTAAGTAAGTTACAGTACCTGCTATACAGTCATTTCTGAATAACTAGTTATTTTCTTCTTTTCTAGAACTGCTATTTGATAATTCCTGGGAAGATCTTAGGTTATTTTTGAAAGAGAAAAATAACAAGCAAGCAGTATATGTCACATGACTGTCCTTTATCAACCCAGAAGAGTTCTGTTTAACTACAGTACTTCCCCAGGAAGACCTCTGTTTCTATTTACCATCTAGCTCCCTTTGCATCTACAAATAGTTGTTCCTTATTTCTAATGTCAGAGCACATATCAACTTGCATGTTTGTTTTAAAGATGTGATGTTTTAACATGGCCTATTAACATACTGGGATCTCACCTGAATCTTAAGTACTCCAACCACCTGGGCTGTAGGTGGTGTGATGGTGAACTTCCATTCTGATCTCCAGCGACCATTCCTATGAAAACACACACAACTGTAGAATTAGCAGCAAGAAAGAAGTGGTCTGAGACTGAGGCAGAGCATTTGGGAAAGAAGAAAAAAAGAAACAAGTCATTTCCAGTTTGATAAATCCAAGGCTCTATCCACTCAAATGTAAGTTTTGTATCCAAGTGGCCTAATCATAAGCTTTCCCTAAGTTACTTGACTTTCACTTTTCATTCTTTTTATCTTGGAGTAGAAAACCACGCCTATTCTGCTCATGGGAAGCTTTTCCACAAACACATGGATAGGCCACTGAGCTTTGCAATAACTCAAATATTATTAAACAAACCCAAGTAAAACTCAGATTTTCCACAGGGTACTTTACTAATCACTTATTTTCACCCAATGTAACAGCAATATTTAAAAGATAAATTATAAAACCTTAAATGATCACATCCAAATGCCTCACTCTGCAGTAGGAACAAATAACTTATTCTAATCTAGTTAGATTAGAAAACCAAGTCTCATCTGCTGGTTTGGTTTCCTTTCTATATAAACATATAGATTAAAAAAGAAGAGAATATCTACTTTCTTACCAGAAGTTTTTAGGCTGAAACTGGTGGCTTTCAATACACGCAATAATGGTCTGTTGCCCATCTATAGTTTTAGCATAAACCTATTGTTAAAAAAAAAAATGAAGTTAGATTCTTGAAAACATATTTAAGCAACAAATGCTATACAAAAGCAATGTGCTAAATCCTTGGGGGAGATGAAGAGTCAAACAGGATCAGCTTACATACTCACAAGAATTCATGGAATAGGAACACAAACCACAAGTTAAAGTCTAGGGCAGACAGTGGTACAATGAATACAGAAGGAACTACTACTCCTGGTTTAGGGTACAAGAGAGGTGCCAGTTAGAATGGGCCTTATACGACAGAAGAGATTGTGATAAGGAGAGATGGAGAAGAAAGATGCATAAGCAGTTCAGGGAGGAAATAGAGAGCTGATCCATGAATGACTAAGTGGTAATTAGTTCTGTCAGGTCAGAGGATGTGTATGAAGTGGAACTGTGGGAGATCATACAGCATTAGACTTAAGTCATGTGGTAGTAGATGAAAGGTAAGAAGACTGGACTTTATTCTACATGCAGTGGACAGAAACCATAACAACATGACCAGAACTGTTATTCTGAGAGAATAATCAATACTGGCATACAGGGTAAGAAAAGTTCAAAGTTAGGAGGCCACAGAATTAATTTAGGCAGTAAATTAGGGTCCTATCAATGAATATAAGGATGCAGAAGTACAGTCAAAATTCTGGCAATGTACTGCAAATGAAGGGCAAGAGAAAGGAAGGTACCAAACTATTTGCATGCTTGGATGCCTAGATAAAGACTGGTGTCATTAACAGATTGGAACGTTCAGATGGAGATCTCCAGCTAGGAGTTGGAAACACCAACTGTTCTTTAGTGTAGGAGAAATGAACAAAAACGTGATCACCAAGAAAAAAAAATAATAAAAGCCTTTTTTACAGTCCACAAAACATTTTTATATTTATTTTCCTTTTGCTCTAATAAATATAGTGAAACACATTATGTTTAGATGATAAAATTGACGTTCATAGAGCTTCTTGCCCAAGGTCATTCAGAAAGTGGCTAAGGTAGAACCCAAACTCACAGGCTGTCTGACACCAAATTCTTCAATGTCCCCTACATTAAATAAACTATAAGTTTCTGAGAAAGAGAAATTCAGTGATGGGGAATGCCTACATTTACAAAGGTAAGGGGGAGGACAAGAAATAAGTAGAGACAGAATAAGAGTAATTATAGGGAGACTTCCCTGGTGGACCAGTGGCTAAGACTTCTGCTCTCAATACAGGGGGCCTGGGTCCAATCCTTTGTCAGGGAACCAGATCCCACATGCTTCAACTAAAGATCCTGCATACCACAACTAGGACCCAGTGTAGTCAAAAAATAAATAAATAGAAACTTAAAAAAAAAAAAAGGAATAATTAGAAGGTACTGACATAGCAGTCTAAGGAAAGATAATTTCTAGAAGTAACTGACTGGCCTCAGTGTGAAATGCCATACAAAAGTCAAGGACCAAGAAAAGGACACAGGGTCAGGTAATTCAGGAACCATTAGTTAACCCCAGAGAGCAGTAGAGTAGGGACTGAAGTCAAAATTCATAGTCAAGAAGAGGCTAAGTGATGAGGAAGGCACTAGCAGCAGCAGAATGCTCCCTGGTTAGCTTGTACAGCAGAGAGAGAGATGAGGGAAGGGAGAGGTAGAGGAAAGGGCAAAGTGGAAAGAGAAGGAAGAGAAGTAACTTGTAGAAATTACTATTTTGACTAAACAAATGTCCTCCCTCCCACCCTACTTAAGCACAGGAGAAATAAAAATATTTCTAGGTAAAGAGAACTATTTATCAGAAGAGAAAATGAAGTCACAGTCAGACATCTTGAAGTAGATAGGACTGTATGAAATCAAGAACAGGGATCCTCCTTCCTCAGATGGAAGTACATGAAAGAAAGAAGATTTCTGAGTGTGGAAAGAAGAGAAATAGAAAGATTTCATGTCACTCTTAATCCTATTAAAATGTGAGGGAGAAGATGCCCGTTTAAGGACAACAGGAAAGTTTTAGAACACAGTACCACTGATCCTTGAACAACATGGGTTTGAACTTACTATTTTATTCAACAGTAAATACTACAGTGCTACATAATCCACCATTGGTTGAATCTGGTGGGATGAAGAACTGTGGATACAAAAGGACCTTGGACATGGAAGGTCTCCTATAATTATACTAAAATCTTCAACTGCACAATAGGTTGGTTATCTCAACCACTGCACTGTTCAAGGGTCAACTGCATACAGAAAAATACCAAGGATTATTGAGATAAAATTAAGAATTACTAAGCAGAACAGCTGAGGATATAAAACAGTAGACACTGTTAGAATACTTTCTGTAGCTCATTTATTAGCTAAGAGAAGCGAGAAAAGGACACGGTGGGGTTACTCAGTGTGGAAGCTCTCCAAATTAAGAAATGAATAGTGAAAAATTCTGAATAGGTAAAAAATGATAAGTTGAAAGTATATTTAAGAACGAATAGCCAGTTTTCTAAAAAAGTGTGTGTATCATGTCTCTCCTTGCCATACTAGGTTCCAAAATTGAGTTCTGTGCTTATCTATCATGTGTTTTTTTTTTAAAAACAAACAAATATGAAAAACAGACATAATGATAACCAGCATTTATATACAGCATTATGCATTAATAATCTAACCAACATATTTCTTAAAAATGTCACAATGTTACAAAGGGAAAGTCGTTAGAACCAAAATTTATCTTTTTTTCCCACCAAAAGAAAGTTAAAATTACCTTTGATTTCTAAAGAGCCGTTTGGTTCAAATAGTTTTGATTATCCAATTAAATCACTTATGCAGAAGTAGCTTTGTAAAAAGTTCTTTTTGATGAGTGTAAGGCCATTTCTTAAATAAGACAAATGTGAAATAAGATTCACTGAGATTTAAAATTTTATGCACTAGGGAACTCCCTGGTGGTCCACTGGTTAGGACTTGGTGCTTTCACTTGCGTGGTCTGGGTTCAATCCCTGGTGGGAGAACTAAGATCTTGCAAGTATTGTGGCATGGCCAAAAAATTAAAAATAAATAAATAAATAAATTTTTATGCACTGGGATTTTAAGAAAGAATTTTCTATATAAAATGTCCTATTTATACTCCTTTCAAAAACAAATTAGGGGATAAAATACAGAAGAGACTATAACTAAGAAGAGATGTCTATGGCTGGCCAAAGCCTCCAAATGATAAGGTAAATATAAGAAATAAAACTCTAATAATGAAGCAGGCAGATACTTAACAGTACAGAAGCCGTTGGAATAATGCTCTTTCACATAGGCCCTTAAAGCACTGTCACAGGATTCTCTCCAAGACTTTAGACCTCCGTCGACTTCTTCTGGCTGGGGGTCACTTGCTTCTTTCCGTAAGTGATCAAACTTAAAGGAAATTTTGTTTCTCGGATCTAAAAATCTGCTATTACCCAGGTCACCGTGTTCTGTAATTAAAACCTTCCAAAGAATAATTACAAAGTTAAGTAATTGTAAAAAAAGACAGTTGTTGTCACATTTTACAAAACAAACAAAACAAAAATTCTAGAGGCAATTAACTCTTCATTTAGTCAGATTGTTCTTTCATAAATTTTTCAATCAACCTGTATTTTTATCTTTATAAAAATATGATCTTTGGGGTAAGTCAACTGTAAACTGACATTTCCCCCATCCTAACAATATCCTTCACATTTTGGTTTCTACAATATACAACCTATACAATTAATATACACACATAGCTGTAGTAACAACTTAAAAGTACACTTCCGCATTTCTTTTTCACACATTTCATGAATTTCTTCCAGTCATTACACTTAGCATTTAAAAATAGGTAATACAATCAATCATATGATTCAAAAGTGAAAAAAAAAATAATATAAAGTGAAATCTTTTTCTCATCTTTATCTACCATTCACCAAATTCCCAACATATTCCCCCTTCCCCACAAAGGTAACTAACTGATTTTATTAATTTAGAGCAAGAGTTGTCTTTGGCAAGCTATGTATGAGGTGCCATTTGTTTTTGTAAGTAAAGTTTGTTGAATACAGCCCCGCTTTTTTTTTTTTGTATTGTTTATGGCTGCTTTCCTGCTGCAATAGCAGTGCTGAGTAGTCTAGGCTGACTCTTTCCCACAAGGCTGAAATATTTACTCTCTGATCCTTTACAGAAAAAATTTGCCAATTTTTGATTAGATGATTCTTTCGGTGTCTCTTTTCTTTTTTAATGAATACAGGTGTATTCTAATTCTCTACCCCTTTCTTTTAAACAAAAGCTAGAATACTAGACTGTACTTTCTCTTTTTATTTTTTTGTTATGCTGCTAAGATAGAATCACTATATATTTTTATGGAAGCTCTTTGAACCATACATTTTTTTTTTAACATTTTCTTTTTTTTCCCTTTTATTTTTTTAATTTACTTTATTGGAGGCAAATTACCTTACATTAATATATGGGTTGGTTTTGCCATACATTGACATGAATCCGCCCCGGGTGTACATGTGTTCCCTTTCTTGAACCCCCCTTCCACCTCCCTCTTCCCCATATCCTCTGTCCAGGTCATATACACAATGGAGTATTTTTCAGCCATCAAAAAGAATGCATTTGAATCAGTTGTAATGAGGTGGATGAAATTGGAGCCTATTATACAGAGTGAAGTAAGCCAGAAAGAAAAATATCAATACAGTATACTAACGCATATATATGGAATTTAGAAAGATGGTAACCTTAACCCTGTATACGAGACTGTACTTTCTCTTTTTAAATTTGATGTATCTAGGCAATCTTTCCATGTTAGTGCTTATGGAACTTCCTTGTTTTTTGTTACAGCTATGTATGATTCCACTGTATAGATATACAGAAATTTATTCAACCAGTCTCCTATTAATGGATAGCTTGGGTAGTTTCTAATCTTTTGCTGTTATGAACAATACTGCAACAAATGTCCTTTTATGTACATTACATTTGCCAAGCAAACCTGTGCTATAAATTCCCTGAAACAGGACAAGGGTAAACACATTCATAGTTTTGACAGAGACTGACAAACTGCCCTCTATCATAGAATGTTGTAACAAGTTACAAGCTCATCATCAGTAGAAATCTTAACCTGCATTTCTTTTCCCCTTAAAAAAAAGAGGTCTTTTGTATTTCCACTTTGGTGAACTATTTTTACCTAACCTTTGCCCACTTTTCTACCAAGTCTTTGTCTTTTTCTAGTTGAACGATAGGGAGATTATCCTTTTGCCTGGGTTTTGAATTCCACATATTTCCCCCTAACTTACATTTGTCTTCTGACACAGTTACTATTTAAAAATAGTCTCTTTAAAAAAAGAAAATTATCTGAAAAGAATTCCTGCTCTTGAGATTTCTATCCTTATTACCAGCCTAGCTTTAAAAAACTTTGTTTATAATGACAGTAGGAACCGTACATAAAACAATTTCCTTAGTCTTACCTTCATAAAGCTTTCTCATTATAACTTTACAACTTTTGTAACTCAAAGGCAAACACATTCACATTAAAATTTTAATTTGTACTTCCTTAATTACTATTAGTAGGTGATCTAACACTTTTAAAGTTTGTATTTTCCAGTTGAGTTCAGCTGGTTCATATTTGCTGCTCATTTATCTACTGAACTCTTGACATCTTCCTAGGGTACTTGAATAACCTTTTTATTATGTTTAAGATATGTATTTTCTCCCTTTTATTTTTATTTTGCAGAAGTAAAAAATACTTTCTTTTATAACTTAAAATTTTAATGTTTCATCATTACTCAAGTTATGAATCTCTTTTCATTTCATACTAAAAATTAGTTAATCTTTAGGATTCCCTAGTGGTCTAGTGGTTGAGAATCCATGCCTTGCAATGCAGGGGACACTGGTTCGATCAGGAAGGTCCCACATGCTTCAGGGCAACTAAGCCCATGTGCCACAACTACTGTAGCCCAAATGCCCAGAGTCTGTGCTCCAAAACAAGAGAAGCTACCACAAGAAGCCTGCACACTGCAACTAGACAGTAGCCCCCACAACTAGAGAAACTAGACTACTAGAAACTACTTTCTCTAGTAGCCACAACTAGAGAAAGCCCTGGCACAGCAATGACGACCCATCACAGCCAAATATAAATAAATAAATATTTTTAAAAATTAGTTAACCTTTAAACTACATTTGGAATTATTCTAGGTATACAGCTGGCTTTGGAAATCAAAGTTAAGGTTAATCTTATACATTTAATTAATTATTTCCTTTTCTGTTTTACAGTACTTAGATTAAGGCTCTACTATCATTTCTTTATGTCTTTATGTTTGCTGGCATTAATCTACCTTCGTTGTTGTTCTTGATCAGAACAATTCTGTATGGTTACTATTTTCATAGGAATTATATGGAATCTATTTGAAAAAGCTTCCCATATTATTTATATTTCTTATTCATATAAACTTTCCATATTATTTATATTTTTTCCAAAATGTGGCATTTAAGTCTATTTAATTTTCCATTTCTCTGATTAAAATGTGTAGGGGTAGGTATATATAAACTGTATGACAGACTCTTGCTAGTTTCTATCCAATATCCATTCTTCTCCCTTTTCCTTACTAACAGAACCTTAAAGGATTTTCAAGGCAATGTGTCCAACTAAAAAGACAACACTTCTCAAGATGATAAAGTGATATGCCTTCTGGCAATAATTTATCAGTGGAAGTTGCTTCTGGAACAGCCAATAGCACCTCTTGCACCTTCCTCCTTCTTCCTTCCTGGAACTTGGATTCAGAGCGCAGAGATAGATAAGCCATCTTGAGAGCACAATAGTGAAAACCATACATAAGGATGGCACAATAGAGAGCTAGAAGCAACTTGGGGCTCCAAAAATATAAAGCCGCCACGTGTGCCTGCATGCATGCTAAGTTGCTTCAGTCATGTCCAACTCTGTGCAGCCATATGGACTATAGCCCACCAAGCTCTTCTGTCCATAGAATTCTCCAGGCAAGAATACTGGAGTGGGTTGCTATGCCCTTCTTCAGTGGGGAGCTGCCATAACATCCCTACATGTTACCTCTGGACTTCTTATGTGACAAAAAGTCTCTATTACTTTAACCCACTGCAGCTGATTTCCTATTATATGCAGTGATGGCATCTACTTTATTAACTCAAATGTCTTTCCATATTTTCCTTTTATGTCTAGGTAATGTGTTGCTGTGGCTAAGAATGTGATCTCTTTTTGACTACATTTTTAAGCTGACTACCACATGTATATGGGACTGTTTTTATACCCTGTATCTGCAAACAGACCTTATTTATTATTTCAATAATTCTGCCGTTATTAGTAAAGTATACAATATCAACTGTAAGAAATATTTATCATTTATTTTTCTTGTCTTTTCTTGTCTTTATACTTGTAAAGTACAAAGTAAATACTTGTAAAGTAAAAAAAAAATTGTAAAGTTGTAAAGTATACTTGTAAAGTAAAAAACCAGTATTTTCTTGTCTTCTATACTTATAATTAATCTATTTTCATTGAAAAAGATAAGCACAAATATAAACCAAAACAAATAAAAAACAACAAACAAAACAAATTACAGTAATCCTGTGATCCCAACATAGAGAGTTAACATTTTGGTATGTATTTTCCCACATTTCAATTTCTATGCACATCTATATACTACTTTATTTCTTTTCTTTATTACTTTTATTTCTGAGTATTAAGATGCAAACATTCCCCTCATGATTTAACATCTCATAAAATGGGATGCATCTTATAATGACATCTTAAAACTGTCATAATTTAATTGACAGTATTTTCACTTTCTTAATGGCACAGGAAGTAAGATTTACCTTTCACAGAATTTAAGATGCAAATTCTAATACAACTATTCATTTAAATATTTATTTAAAAAATAAACTAGTACAGCACTACCTGCTGCTTCATGTTTTACCTTAATATATCATAAACATATTCCCAGTTCAATATTTCTATCAGTTCTTAATGGTTACATAGGATTTTGGCCTACAGATATTTAATATTGGACATTTAGACTGCTCCCAATTTTTTCACTATCATAAACCTTGCTTCAAATCATCTTTTTTACACATTTATATACTTATTTCCTAAGATAAATTCTTTGGACTTGTGGGTTCAAAGGGGATTCAGACTGTGAAAAGGCATCTGCCATTTGATGCCATACTAACTTTGAAGTGTACATTAATGAATCTGAAAAGGCCTGTCATGTAATGTTAATAACTGTGGGGAAAAAGGGGAATATGTATTTACTTTGTACCTGTATATGAACAGGAATCCTTGTTTTCCTATTAATGTTTTCTGTTATTCTTACCAAGGAGAATTAGGGACAGCTGGAAAGCTTATGTAAAACTTAAATTTCTTTTACTTGCATTGTTCTTTTGTTAGGGACAATTCTCTCTTCAAATACACTTCTATTTTTAGAGGGACGAAGAATTTCCTAATATGTAGAATATTTACAAAAGCTAAGACATGAATTTACTCAGCATCTTATCTTCAGACATCTGTTTTACAGTATTTCTACTACCTTCCAGGCACAGTCTATCTAACAGAAATAACTCTTACCTGATCTTCATATCCTTCTATCTTCACAGGCGTGAACTGATCCATGTTATACTGGGCAAACGCACTGTTTTGTTTTTTTTAAAAGGAAGAAGAGGGAGAGAAACGAATTATATATAAGTAAGTATAAAAGGTAGTTCAGGGAATTCCCTGGCAGTCTAGTGGTTAGGACTCCATGCTTCCACTGCAGGGGGCATGGGTTCAATCCCCAGTTGGGGAACTATAATCATGCATGCCATGTGGCACAGCAGGGGTGGGGTGGGTGGGGGGAAGGTAGTTCACAGGACAGTGGGAGAGAATATGTAACTGGGGTAGAAATTATAGTGATTTTGTGAAAATTTTAGGTTTGGAGAATCTGGTCCCAAAAGAATTTAAAAAACAAAACAAAAAACAGCACTGGACAGGGCAGAAGATTATTTCCCAAGCAGCAGTTCTTAAAATATTTTCTACAGCTAAAATCTAAACCAATTATATATCACACCAAATGCCTTTATAACAATTATTTGTTGCTCTGCATCGAAAAAACACTGTTCCATCTCCCCACCCCACCTCTGCTCAGTCATTATCCAACTCTGGTTTCCTCTTGATGAAGGGTTTGTGGGCCAGGTGGGTAGGCAGTAACTGAAAGAGCACTTTGCACTGAAGAGTGAAGCAGAGCAGTGATAAAGCCAGAGAGCAGGAGGCCCTAAAAGCTGGACAGTGCTTAACATTTAAAACAGACAAGAAATCAACCAACCAACCACCAATTTAGTGCTTTTGAGGACAAGGACAAAATGAAAATTATATTCTAAATCAATGATTGGATAGAACCATCATGTAATTGTTCTCTGGTTAACTCTATTAAGGTACTCTCAGTATCTGCTATTCTTGGCAATGTGAGAAACATCATCACTTAGTACCAGTCTTTCTACAACTGGCAGTTATAAAAAAATATTCAGCATGAACAAGAAGAACTACAGAAGAAAATGTAATAGCCAACATTAAATTCTGTTGAGCAGAGAAAAATATCTGAGCAAACATAAAAATAAAACCATACATAATAAACTTCAAAGAAATAATCTTTGGAGGGAACATGTTTTCTCCAAGGGGGGAAAAACAACTAAAAAAAAACCCAAAATAAAACAACTGCTTTATTTTGAAGTATTTTATCTTCAGGGTACTAGTTTACTATTAACATAGTTTACCCAATATTACAATAACAAGTAAGTGGATTTAGAAAGATACTTACTGTGCTGCCCCTTCCCTGAGGAGATTATCGTTATTAAGTAGTAGCCGGACATCTGAGGAGGAAAACAATGTTAAAGATGTTAAAATTCAAATGTTCAATAGAAGGCAAACTTGAGAAACTTTAGCATATTTCTAGATTAGATTTCTAGAAAATCAGGCTTTGCAAGATTAGTTATGGACATGCTATATATGTTGAAATTCTAAAAATGTACATACACAAACAGATGTTAATGTTCACAGATTTGCATAGATTTGTGACATAATAATCCAACAATAAATTCCCAAGGAGTTTGATATAGCAAGTTAAAGTTAGGACTGATAATTTATATCTAAAGAATCCTTTTAAAATAGATTAATTGTAGGCTTTTCTGTAACAGACCAAAGGAGTTGGGCACAATTCAGTCAGTGGCAGCAAAATTGCTGAACATATTTTCCTCAGAGCATCTAAGGCAGGGCCTACAATCTTTTCAAAAAGCTGTGTGTCAAGAGTCCAGTCACTTTTCCTTTGGAAGAGGAGGGTCCTTGTTACTAAGAAACTACCAAGAATTAACTCCAAGTGTGAGTGTGCTTTCAGTTGCTCAGTCATATTCGACTCTTTGCGAAAACAAGCACTGTAGTCCGCCAAGAGAGAAGGCTAATTATAAGGCAAAGGCAACTGACTCTCAGAGCTGCTGAAAGAAGGGGCTGGCAGAGGTCAAAGTGCAGCATTCCAATAAAAACCAGCTGTCATGCCATAAGTAGCTTGCCAATTCTTAATCTAATGCTTCGGTATCAATTATTCTCACGATATTCCTATAAAGTACATTCAACTGTCAGAAATAAAACAAGGTAATTGTTTTATAAAGGCCACTAATTTTTAAGTCAAGAATTTATCTGAGCTAATCAGTTAAAGTTCAAGTTGAGGAGAATTTCTAAAAGCTCTGTTGTTGAAAATTTACACTTGGTCAATATGGAAGACAAGAGGCAAAGAAAGGCTGCATTTGTTTTCCTTGTTAGTGCTCAAATATTCAAAACAAGTCTATAAAGAAGAAAGTCTTGATTTACTTCTTTTATGTTATTTTACTCCTTGTAAATAACATTCATATTTCTCTTGGTTGTTTTTCCTCTGCATCATTAATTTTACCAGTGGAGATTATTGATTGTTCCATAATTTGTGGAGCTCTGAACCAGGTGCAAAGGAACATCATACAGTTCCCCTAACTAAGGAGGTAACCTTTTAATGTAAAAGTAGAATTTCAAAATAAATGTTTGCTAAACTGAACCAAGATGCACAAAGATTATGATTTTACTTAAGGGGAATTTTAAGATGAATCAGTTTACAACTTAAAATGGGATGATGATGATTGACATTAACACAGTTATAATGCCTCATTTACATTTTTTATTCTGTAAGCTGTGTTAAGACAGTAAATAGTACGGAAGGTTGTAAATATACTGGAATAGTGGTTCTCAAATTGGCTGTGACTCAGAATCACCTGAAGGACCTGATAAAGCAGATTACCCATTCCAACCCAGATGTAACGAGTCTTAAGAGGATGACAACACTGGAATCTGTATATTTAACAAGCTTCCTGGATACAGTCAGTTCAGCCCCAATGGCTCTAAAAACTGTCCTAAACTATGGCACTTCTTGAGTAAAAGCACTGAAGAGATTTAAGCTATGATTTATAATGAGAGATACAAAACTATGAAATTTAATATTGTTTCTACATTGATCAATACTGAACTACTTTAAATCTTTTCTCATATAAGATAGGTATCCTAATACATTGGGGTCTTAAGAACATGGTTTTGATGCAGACCTGGGTTTAAATCCCTGCTCTGACACTTACCAGCTGGGTGATAGGGTGATACTGGTTAAGTTATTTTAACCTCTTTGAATTCTGATTTCCTTAGCTATAGCTATAATGTTGTAAGGATTAAGAGACAGCAAACACTCAATAAGTGCTTGTAAGTGATTAAAGAGGGTTTGAAATAACTAAGTACTAATCTTTACTCACCATTGAACACTTCATTGAATTCCCCTGGGGGTGCATGAGTGATAAATTTAGCAGCTATGCGTACCTAAAGAGAAATAAAATTTACAGTAAAAGAATTATGAAGAGTAGCATATAAGATGGGAAGGAATTAACAAACGACAAAATTTTTATCACATTCCTTGAAATATAATTTCCTGATTAAATCTTACTGGTTGGTTAGCAGCCTTCAGATTTTCCTTTCACAAGACATCTCAAAGTGTTTATTATCCATACAGATTTGCTCTAATTTGGGGATATACATGCTGCTTTACTTCTGAATTTTTCCTTTTAAAAAGCTGAAAAATCAATTTTGGTCAAAATATACTATAGTCACAAAAATAGAAAGCTACAATCCTATTTCATTTATAAACCCTTGCTGCTGCTATGGCAAGCCACTCCAGTACTCTTGCCTAGAAAATTCCATGGATGGAGGAGCCTGGTAGGCTGCAGTCCGTGGGGTTGCTAAGGGTCAGACACGACTGAGCAACTTCACTTTCACTTTTCACTTTCACACATTGCAGAAGGAAATGGCAACCCACTCCAGTGTTCTTGCCTGGAGAATCCCAGGGACGGGGGAGCCTGGTGGGCTGCCGTCTGTGGGGTCACACAGAGTCGGACACGACTTAAGTGATGCAGCAGCAGCAGCAGCATGGACTGGTTGGATCTCCTTGCAGTTCAAGGGACTCTCAAGAGTCTTCTCCAGCACCACAGTTCAAAAGCTTGCTGCTGCTGCTAAGTCACTTCAGTCGTGTCCGACTCTGTGCAACCCCACAGACGGAAGCCCACCGGGTTCCCCCATCCCTGGGATTCTCCAGGCAAGAACACTGGAGTGGGTTGTCATTTCCTTCTCCATATAAACCCTTAAGCAAAACTAAATAAAACATTAGCAAATTGGTTTCATACCAATTTATGTTTATGGTGTTTATCCCAATGCAAGGATGATTCAATGCTAATAAATCAAAATAACTTACACATTAAAGAAGCAAAACCCTGTGATCATCTTACCTCATGCTGGAAAAAAAAAATTCAATACCCATTCAAATATCGTAATACAACAACAAAACTACTAGTTTTTAGTAGGAATAGAATAAACTTACTTAACTTGATAAAGGGTTATCTACCAAAATTCTATGGCATACTCAATAATGATGAAACGTAAGCAGTGTCACTAATTTTAAAAGCAAGACAAAGATGATTCTTGTCACCTAAACTATTCAACACTATACTAAACGTCCTAAAGAATGCTATGGAAAATATTTATTCTACTATTCATTCTAAATTTCTCTCTGGCCCACTACTACCAATCTGTTACTGGGTCTCTGATTAGAGATGAATGCTGAAATGTTAGGATCTAACCTGAATATCTGATTTTTTTCTCCTATGTTTTATCTTTTCCGTCATTTTATGCCTTGTGTAGGGAGAATTCCCCAGCTGCATTTTTCACCTCATTAGCATGCTCTTCAGTTGTGCCCATTTGCTATTCAATTCTAACTTCCAAGACTTATATTTTGTGTGTGTGTGTGTGTGTGTGTGTGCGTGCAATAATCTCTTGTGTCTCCTTGAGGATATTAACTATACTTATTTTAAAGTCTTGTTCTATGGACTGTTTCCTAAGAATTTAGATACACTGTTGATTTTTGTACTTCTCTTTCATGGTACTGTTGCTTCTCTTTGAATTTAGCTTGCCTGTTCTGTTTAGCTGTAGTTTATCTCCTTGATTGTAGGGGAGGGAAATAGTAGTCTTGCTGCTGAGAATATGTGAGCATATTATCTTCTGAGTGAGCATCCTATGGTCATAGGCTACCCGGAGCACGGCCCTGACTCTATGCTCCCAAAGCTCATTCTCAATGCTATATGCTGAGGGCTAATACTATTGTCTGCAGCTTAGCCCAAATGGGAATGAGAGGAGTCGTCATGCGGTCCAGAAAGCTCAGAGAACAATTCTGCAACTAATCCACTCCAAGGTTGTTCTGAGTTCTTCCCTTCTTTCTCCTTAAATTGATGTCCTCCAGAAAAGCCCTTAACTTCCACAAGTTTTCTTCTTCAATGTGTTTTGGGTTTCCTCTGATCTTTTTTCATGTTTTTGAACCATTTCACTTTTTATCAAGAATTGCTTAAGGACCTCTCTGGTGGTCAAGAATCTGACTGCCAATGTAGGGGACAAGGGTTCGATCCCTGGTGCTGGAAGATTCCATATGCCACAGGGCAATGAAGCCTATGCACCACAACTACTGAGCCTGTGCCCTAGAGTATGTGGTTTGCATTAAGAGAAGCCACTGCAATGTGAAGCCTGCACACTGCAACTGGAGAGTAGCCCCCTACCCTGCTTACTGCAATTAGAGAAATCCTGCTTGCAGCAACGAAGACCCAGAACAGCCAAATAAAATTAACAAAATTTAAAAATATGAATAAAAAATTATGCCGTATTATTTTTTTAAAAATTGCTAAAAAAAACCCTGACTTTGGTCCACTGATGACACTCTTACTAATTTAAACTATTACTAATTTATGTCTCTTCCCATTCCCTTTTTTCCCTACATTTTCATTTAAAAAGTTTTGTCATAAAAGGTAAGGTAAAACCATGTATTTAATCTGCTATATAGATCAACCTCTCATCTCTCAACAAGTAAAACGTGAAATACAAGGAATGTAAGATCCTATATAATAGAAAGAAAACCATCCAACAATCTGGAGTAACATTTAGTGATACCTATGGGATGACAGAGAATGAGATGGCTGGATGGCATCACCGACTCGATGGACATGAGTTTGAGTGAACTCCGGGAGTTGGTGATGGACAGGGAGGCCTGGCGTGCTGTGATTCATGGGGTCGCAAAGAGTCGGACACGACTGAGCGACTGAACTGAACTGAACTATGTGTAAGTGTGTGTGTAATAATGATGTTAGCAATGAAATAGGACTGACCGCAAAGGCCCTTTCATATAATTCTAACACACTATGAGGCTACTAAAAATTCCCTAATATCTCATGTGATGAATACAAAGCTGATTCAACTTACTGACAAGGGGCAAAGAGGAACATGTATATCTAACAATAAACTGAGCTCCACTTTCCAGTTAGGCATGCTCTGTTGATTTCTTCCATTTCCTGCAAACAACTTTAAGGTCCTGTTGACTAAAATAAAGTTACCAAAGTCAAACCATTCTTAAGGCAGAGAAAAAAGACACTAAAATCTTTGCAAAATAAAGCTGGGGTTGAGAATTCAGAAATAGTTTACAACTTAAGCATCCCTAGGTTTATATGGAAGATCTTATATGACTTTGCTCTTATTCTAAAAAAAGTAAAAGAAAAGCTGCTCCATAACTTATCTTTTCAGGCAAGAAAGGCTGACTGATTCATGCAGCAAGGCAGAATGAAAACCCTGGATTCTAATTACTGGATCTGTTGGTCCATTAACTAACTAGATTTGTGATTCTGGAAACTTAGCTAACTTTTTTTGGTTCTGAATTTCCTCATAATAATCCAACTCCTAAAAGAGATTAGGAGATCTGCAAAACTTCTCTGAGCTATAAAAACTTTAAGACTTAGAAGACAACCTTGTATATTGACCATCTGGAAGTAGGGTTGAGGAATCCTTAACACAAACACCTTAAGATATTCTTATGCACGCACGTACAGTTTCAGAACTCTGATGCTGCAGGGTATTGTAGATACCCTGCGATGAAAACTGGTGGATTAAGATGAAATACTCCATAAAGCTCTTATATTATTAACTAAGCAACAACAATAAAAAGATAGAGTTTCTAATAAGGAAGAGGTGCTTCTCAACTCATGAGAATTACACTATACAGGACTAACAGTTCTAATATGGACTTCCAATTGTGTGTATGTGCTTTGTAAGTGCACTTAATCATATTACTGTACTTGGTAACTGTTGTTATCAATTACTTATTTAAGAAATTAGCAAACCTATTTTGAAAAGCAAACCTTTTTTAGCCTATTTGTGGTAAGTCTGTTGAGCAGCTATGGTCTTTCTGTCAAGGTGCATTTCCCATACTTACATAATTAAGAAACTCCCCTCAGTCAAGAAAAATTAAGTGCATGAAATTCAAAAATATATTCATATACTACCCCAAAAGCAACTTCCCTTAAAAGAATAAAGCTATATTTTACATATTACTTATTAATGTTTGAATACATAAAAGTGAAGTGACCAAACTGAAAATTCACAGTACTCATATTTCTGAAGTTACCTACAAATTTTCAAAAGTTACAAACTTTGATGGAAATACCTTAATTCAAAAAGTGATTTGAATAATGGAGAAACTGACAGTGCACGTAAAAAAGCAGCAGTTTATCCATTCAACAAACATTTACTGAAGAGCTAGGAAGAGTCGGTAAATAAAGATTAAATACTGAATAAGACACTGTCGCTGTCCTCAAGGGATCTGTCACCTAGATAGTAATACAGCAAGCATTAAAAGGCACAGTGAAGCACGAAGGAAGATGCTGTCAATTCTACATATGTATTTAAGGAGGGCTTGGGGTGACTTTCAAAGGCAATGATGTTTCAGCTGGATTGGAGGATAAAGATACCAAGGTGAGCATTCCATGCAGAGGGAAGAGTAGGTACAAACTAAGACAACACAGCTCGACAAACTGAGTGGAGATATTTAAAAGATATGCATAATGTAAAACAACACTATTTTCCCCCACAGATTCTTTTTGCATTTTCAAAAATAAAGATTTTAAAAAATACATATGTATACTAATCATTTATGTCAAAATGCAATACATTTTTATTAACATTATGATAAAATGAGTTATTTGAAAAACTCTTTAAGTTTTAATATCTAATACAACATATATAAGGGCTTCCCTAGTGGCTCAGTAGTAAAAAATCTGCCTGCAATGCAGGAGACGTGGCAGATGCTGCTTGGATCCTTGGGTCGGGAAGATCCCCTGGAGGAAGGCACGGCAATCTACTACAGTGTTCTCACCTGGAGAATCCCACGGACAAATGAGCCAGTGGGCTACACTCCACAGGGTTGCAAAGAGTCAGACACTACTGAAGCGACTGAGCACGTACACACAATACTCAGAAGCCACATAAATAAAAATTCAATTTCACTGCATGGGGCAGGGTTTGATTCCTGGTCAGGGAAGTAAGATCTGACATGCCACATGGTGCAGTCAAATACAAACCAAAAAAACCCCAGAAACAACCAAAACCTCCTCAAGTGGGCAGACTTGAAGATATATATACTATGGTAAGGTGAAGTTTTAAATGAGCAGTTAAAAGAAATGTAGTTATCATTAGATGCCAACATAGGGTCCTATCACTGTCATGGTAAACAACTCCCTTTTTTTATTTCTGGGAGTTAGCAAAAAAGATAGATTACAGTCAATTCTCTGTATTTGTGGGTTCTGCATATAAGGATTGAAAATATTTGGGGGAAAAAAATTCCAGAAAGTTCCAAAAGTCAAAGCTTGAATCTGCTACACACTAGTAACTATTTACATAGTATTTACTTATATTATGTTAGACATTACAAATAATCTAGAGATGATTTAAAATATATGGCAGGATGTAAGTTATATACAAATCCTATACCATTTCACATAAAGAACCTGAGCATTCTTGTATTTTGTGATCTATGGGAGTCCTTGAACCAATCCCCCTACATGAGACGACCATACTCAGTATTAGATAAACATCTGACAGTCTTTGAAGATGGCTTTGAAGTGTTGCGCTGTTCTGTCAATATAACACCACCATAAAAACACCTCAAAGGAATACATGTAATATAAGTAGTAAAGGTACATTCATATAATCATTGTAAAATCTAAAGTGTGCTCCATGGGTCTTTTTTACAATTTGGCTCACCCCCTCTCATTTTTCTACTGTTTAGTTCCTAGACCTACAGCTACACTCCCACCTTAGGGCTATTGCAATTTGCCAGAAATGCTTTTCTATCAGAGTTCACGTCCCTCTTCATTCAAATATCACCCACTTAAGTACCCTTCTCTGACTTCCTGACTTCTAAAAATTACCTACTGTACCCTCCATACCCTTCATAATTCCTGCCCCTTTACTTGCTTTAAATTTCTTCAAAGAACTTCCAACTGAACATGTGGTTATTGCTCAAGACCACCAGAATTCCAAGAGCATAGAGCAGAGGTCTGCAAAGTGCTAAAGGGCCAGACAATAAATGTTTCAGAGCTGTGTGGACCACATGATCTCTGTCCCAACTGTAAACTAAATGAGCCCATGTTCCAATAAGACTTTTTAACTGAGGTACAACTGACAAATAAAGCTATAAAATAATTAAAGGGTACGATGTGAATGTTTTTGATATGTATATATACACACACACACACATCAATAGTGTGAAAGGTTTACCCCTATTGAGTTAATTAACATTATTTTAGATACTGCAATTTGTATTTCGTGTAATTTTCACATCATGAAATATTCTTTTGATTTTTTTCCCCTAGCAGGCCTTAAAGAAGCAGGCAATGGGTGAGATTTGCCAACTCTTGGCATAAAGCATAAGAATTTGTTGTTTGTTAATTACTGTATACCTAGGACTAAGACCTGGCACATACAAGGAATGTAAATGAATGAATACTATTTTATTGTTTACAAAACTCTTTCCTAACCTCTCTTTTGATCTTAAAATAGTTTGTAAAAATAGGCAGGGAAGAGACTATTATCTCCATTGTAAATGAAGGAATAGGTTCAGAAGTTCCTTGTCCAAGGTCACAGACTTAACAAAGGGGCGGCAATGCACTAGACAATCGACTATATTATGCAATACTAACAGGTATTAAAATTCAGGAGAATTTATATATAGTGGGATCTTGTGGGTTTGCCTAGTCCTTTTAGAATTTCTTTAAACCAAGAATTGAGACAAAACTCTGCATGTGAAAGCTACAGCTGTCACAAAGTTGAGAGGGATAAATATTATCATAAACAACTTTAAAAGTCCAAATTTTATCATCCAGTCTCAAAACTGAGTCAAAACTAACAAGATGAAATTTAAGAGAGATAAACAAAATCATGGTGACAAGCAAAAGGAGAAAGAGAAATGGCAGAGCAGCTGCTAATAGCAAAAATATTTTTGCTGTAATACAGATGAGGGATGGGACCTCTCTGGTGGTCCTGTGGTTAAGAATGTGCCTGCCAATGCAGGGGACATGGGTTTGATATCTGGTCCAGGAAGATTCCACATGCCATGGAGCAACTAAGCCTATGCACCATAACTACTGAGCCTGTGTTCTAGAGCCTAGGAACAGCAATTACTGAGCACATGCGCTGCAACTACTGAAGCCCATGTGCCTAGAGCCTGTGCTCTGCGACAAGAGAAGCCACGGCAATGAGAAACCTGTGCACTACAACTAGAGAGTAGCCCCCACTCACCACAACTAGAGAAAAGCTCATGCAGCAACGAAGATCCAGCACAGACAAAAATAAGTAAATACAGATTTTTAAAAAGTCCTTGTTTCATAAAGTAATTTTCACTGTACATAATATTCATATGATAGTATCTGCAGTAAAGTGTGTATTTTAAAGGGGGAGAAGCTCAAGTCTCATATACAATTCCATCCCTTCAAATATTTGAAGAGTCTAAAAATCACTGCGGATGCTGACTGCAGCCATGAAATTAAAAGACGCTTACTCCTTGGAAGGAAAGTTACGACCAACCTAGACAGTATATTAAAAAGCAGAGACATTACTTTGCCAACAAAGGTCCGTCTAGTCAAGGCTATGGTTTTTCCAGTGGTCATGTATGGATGTGAGAGTTGGACCGTGAAGAAAGCTGATCGTTGAAGAATTGATGCTTTTGAACTGTGGTGCTGGAGAAGACTCTTGAGAGTCCCTTGGACTGCAAGGAGATCCAACCAGTCCATTCTAGAGGAGATCAATCCTGGGTGTTCATTGGAAGGACTGATGCTAAAGCTGAAACTCCAATACTTTGGCTACCTCATGCGACGAGTTGACTCACTGGAAAAGATTCTGATGCTGGGAAGGATTGGGGGTGGGAGGAGAAGGGGACGACAGAGAATGAGATGGCTGGATGGCATCATCGACTCTATGGACATGAGTTTGAGGGAACTCCGGGAGTTGGTGATGGACAGGGAGGCCTTGTGTGCTGTGATTCATGGGGTCGCAAAGAGTCAGACACGACTGAACGACTGAACTGAACTGAATAATGTTAATTCCATGGAATGCACTGTATTATATTTCTAACCTAAACAGGGGGAATTTAAAGTCTGTAAGTATCAATCAAAGGTAAGTTTTCTTATATTTCAGTTTCTTCTCATTTTCCTTATCATCTTACTTTTCCAAAAAGGGAAAACAAAGCAAAATACTCAATCGTTGCAAGATTCAAAATTTCATTTTTATATTGCTAATATCTGTACTGAAGTTTAACAATCAAACCGAGGTGATACATCCTATTGTTTCCCAGAAGCTGCTAGTTTTTATTTTAGTAAGAAACTTCAGAAAATTATTAGAAAAATAAATTTATTAAATTTTAATAAAACTCAAATTTTTAGCTTACTAATCTTTTTCTCCTTGACTGTGCCATACAGTTTGTGGGACCTTAGTTCCCTGACCAGGAATTGCACCCAGACCCTCAGCAGTAAAGGAGACTCCTAACCACTGGACTGCTAGGGAATTCCCCTGAACAATCTTTTAATAACAGACCCCATATATTTCAACACTACATCTATTCATAACCACCTTTTAAAATAATTTCCTTAATAAAAGAGATTCAAGTTGAATATTTAACAACTGTCAATGTTGGGAAAGTAATTCCATTCAGGCAATGAAGAAATTTTTCACTCGATAATATCCACATTCCAATTATCCACAAGGCCCAGGTCAGTTTATACTGCCCAAGTTTTGTATATTTCAGGAACGAAATCACTGCCAGCGAGTAACCTTTATCTCCTTCATTAGTCTATTAAGTGTATTAATGACTTTGTTTCTGGGCCTTTACTCACACCGTCCTTGTGCCTCTCTTCGTCTCTGTCTAAATCAGTCCTACTTTTTAAAGCTGGGCCATCTGTTTCTTTCAAAGATATTTTCTCCATTACTAAAGTCTCAAGAATCCTGTTCCTTCTACCATACTTTTGAACATTTATCACAGCACCTATGTCAAGACTGTGGCAAAACATTTAAAATATAACATGGATGCTCAGTAAACTTCAGCTAGACAAGACTGCTAGCAAGACAACTATGCTTTAAGTTATCAAACTGAACAAACCCTTCAAAATTACTGAGAAAATCATTCCTCTCTTTCAGAAGTTCTTTGGGTCCTACTCATCTAATGTTACCCATCACTACAATCTTCATCAGTACTGACGAACAGAAACAACTTTTTCTTGACCAAAAGTTTTTCAAAGTGACTATTCTGCTTCCCTTTAAACTGATCTTTTGAAATTTACTTTGATCATCTTTCAAAGTTTACTCATGTTCTCAACTAGACTATTCTTCAAAAAATAGTACGTTGTGCTTTCGTAAATGTTTATTTTTATTCTACAACATTCCAGAACATTGAAGGATAAGTAGCTGCATTCCTCCACCAGAAAGAGAAACTATTTTATCACAGTAAGAAAGTTCTATCTGTACAGAGTTCAATGTTATTTCTTAAGAGAGTTTTTCTTATTTGAAGATATTTAGGATGTCACTGCTGTTGTTATTATTTTGAATTGTAAGACTGTTTTTTCTAAGGGCAGTTTCAGGTTCACAGCAACACTGAGAGGAACATACAGGGATTTCCCATATACCCTGTCCGACTCTTGCAACCCCATGGACTGTAGCCCATCAGGCTCCTCTGTCCATGGAATTCTCCAGGCAAGAATACTGGAGTTGGTTGTTATTCCCTTCTCCAGGGGATCTTCCCAACCCAGGGATCGTACCCAGGTCTCCTGCACTGCAGGCAGATTCTTTATCACCTGAGCCACCAGGAAGCCCAGCACTGTTCCCCAACGTGCAGTCTTCCCCATTATTAAGATCCCCACCAGAGTGGTACATTTGCTACAATTGATGAGTCTACACTGACACATCATTATCACCCAAGCCCACAGCCTACATTAGGCTTCACTCTTTGTGGTGCACACTCTATGGATGTGGACAAACATATCCACTATTATAGTATCACACAGACTATGTCCTAAAAAACCTCTGCGCTTTAAAACAAAACAAACAAAAAAATAACCTCTGCCCTTTGCCTATTCATTTGTCTCTCCCCCAGGATGTTATCTGTTTTTGCTTTTTTCTTTAATACACCTTGCCTCAGTGTAGTTCATTTCCTGGATCTGGTTCTAAGTTTTTCAGAATATCAACAATAAACTCACTGGGTCAATTATTTAATAGATCCAAGTTCCAAGCTGTTGACACGCATGTATTTCAGTATCAAACTAGCTCCAGAATTCCAGTTTCACTGCCTTTATCAAACAAAACCCCTGCTAGCTAAGAGTCCCCAGAGGCTAGTGAGAATTTAATTTGGGGTATAAGTTGAGGGAAAAAAAATACATTTTCAGTGATCTACAGGAAGTGGAATAAAGATTTCACTAAATTCCAAATAAGTTAAATGTTATCTTCCCAGTTTAGATCTGGAGATACTACAAAGATTCAGAATGCAATTAGGGGAATGCCCTGGCAGTCAAGTGGTTAGGACTCTGCTCTCACTATCAGGGGCCTGGGATCGATCCCTGGTTGGGCAACAAAGATCTCACAAGCTGTGTGGCATACCCCCCCCCCCCGACACCGAAAAAGAGAAAAATTTAGACGTATATAGTTGATTTTGAGTTATCATTATCCATAAGGGCTCAGGTTTAAAAAGGATATGTCTAAATTATAATCAACATTATAAAAAATAGATCGTGAAACTTTCAAATTGTTTGTTCCATGTTTACTCTTTAGTCATTTCAAGTATTTCTTAAAAACTGTTCTAGTAGTAACCAATTATAAGTTTGGGTATATGTAGACAAATAGGTAGGGAAGGCAGACATGTTTAAAGAAATTTCATTAAAAAAAAAATTCTACCAATGCTAAGGAAAATTGCTTGAAGATTTACTAAAGTAATAATGTAACACATATAAGAGCGCCAAAGACCTCTTCCTTGTCCAAACTTGAGTCAGGCTCCTCTAAGCCATCTTCTCAACCAGGCCTTTATCTTGGCCCTGTCTTATCTATGGCCTGCCAGGCCAGTCTTAGCAAGAATCCTGCTGTCAGTTAAAAGAGAATTCTCCAACTCTGGATATATGATCAAGTTCCACATCCCCCAACCTCTGATGTGTAAGTCCTTGATCTGCCAGTGAGCAAGAATCCTTCTACCCTGATGTCTCCTATTAGTCCTTTTCCATTTATGCCCCCTGACCCCCGCCCCAGTCACACACTTGCTTGTTGGCTATAAATCTCCATCGGTCTTTGCTTATTTGGAGCTGATCTCAATCTGTCTCCCTGAATACAAAAGTATAAAATTAAGGCCTCTTATCATTCTAGCAAGTATCAGGTTGGTTTTCCCTAACAAAAGTCAGCACTTTATTTTACACTGTATAATAGTAAGTAAAACATTCTTCACCATAAAATTTACATTTAAAACCCAAAAAATAGCTATTTTATTTTCTAGTTATCTTTCCCATCCATTCCCTTTTAATTTACAACTTCTCTATGCACCAAATTAGAAGGATATCCTTATTCCTTAGTCCTCATTCTGGACTCTCCTAATAAAAGACACCCAAGATGTCAATAAAAAGATTTCCAAGTATATACCTTAATTGGTCATTTAGAAGTTTAGTGTAAGTGATAAAGCCTTCAGTTCAGTCGCTCAGTCGTGTCCGACTCTTTGCCACCCCATGAGTCACAGCACACCAGGCCTCCCTGTCCATCACCAACTCGTGGAGTTCACTCAAACTCACGTCCATTGAGTTGGTGATGCCATCTAGCCATCTCATTCTCTGCCATCCCCTTCTCCTCCTGCCCCCAATCCCCTCCAGCATCATAGTCTTTTCCAGCGAGTCAACTCTTCACATGAAGTGGCCAAAGTCACCATTAAAAAAAAAAAAGATTGACCCAATCTTACTCAATATTAAAAAAAACTGTCTTATCTAAAATCCAAAACAACACTGATATATATATGAAAGGAGGGAAAGAACTCTATTTGGCTTAATTAGAGGATCTGCCTGAATGTCTAGATCAATAACTGAGGAAATATAGAAGTCTGAGATATAATGTTCTAATAAGCTAGGAAGAAAGATTAAAGTGAGTGAAAAGATCACATAAGCAACATGCTGCTGAGGAGCTTAAATTTGTTAAAACCCCCAACCCGAGGTGACTGGGCAGATAGGTAAAAATTTCCAAGTACAATGGCCAGATACAACGAGTATTGTTTTGTAAATAATCAGGACCAAATTAAGAAATGACGGGAAAATCCACACTGACCGCCTTGAGTTTCATACGCCAGAAAGCAATGATGCAAATACCAAGTCCAAAAAGATAGACTTCAGCAGTGAGACACCACACTGGCTTGGAAACTGATGCAGTCAGAAGCATTTCCCCTTTAAGAGATGGTACACCTGGTATTTTAGTGTAGTTCTATCTTAAAGGTGTGTCTTTTTTTTAACTAACTTTTTTTTTTAATCACTGGGAGTCAGACATGGTTTCATATACCGGCTTTAGCACTTAATTACTTGGGTCTTAGTTTCTTCATCTGTGAGTATAATACCTGCTCATATATCCAGCACTGCTTTGCCTGGAGAATCCTATGGAGGGAGGAGTCTGGCGGGCCGTGGTCCATGGGGTCGCACAAAGTTGGTGAGACACGACTCAAGTGACTGAGCACGCACGTGCTTTAAGAATCCAATGAAGTAACATGAGACAGACATAGCAGATACTTAACTTTCTTTCCCTAAGCAAACGCCTAGATATTATCAAATCTTTATGTTTACCAATTTGTTCATTCACTTGGACAAAAAGGAGAATGGCGAAAGCCAGCAAATTCCCTTTTGCCTAAATCCGTGGTTGTGAACAACAGTTATACAATTAGAATCACCAGGGTAAGTTTTAAAATGACTGATGCCTAGGTTCCACTCACAGACCTTCGATGTAATAGATTTGGAGGACAGCTTGGGCACTGGAATTTTTTAAAGATTCTTTCGGTGATTCTCAGGTCCTCTCAAGGTTGAAAGCCACTATCTTAGCTAATATGAAGTGCACATCTTCATGGTGGACACAAATAATATAATATATGCACAGAGTCAGCATCCTGGCTTTCCAATTTTTGTAAATTTTACCAGTGTTAGCAAAACAACTTATACAAACAATAGCCCTCAACAAAGATGTCAATCATTTAAAAATAACTATAATTCAAAGCAGCAAAACTGCCAAGTCAGTATTACACACAATATACAACACAGAACTTGAGGAGGAGATGGATATGGGTTGGGCTGGTTAAAGACAACTACAAGGAAGGGGAAGGTGGGATCTAAGCTGTGCTCTACAAAGTGCTTTAAATAGTAGGGGGAGAAAGAAAGAAAAATAAAATCATATGATTATCTCAATAGATGCAGAGAAAGCCTTCGACAAAATTCAACATCCATTCATGATAAAAACCCTCCAGAAAGTGGGAATAGAAGGGACATACCTCAACATAATAAAAGCTATATATGACAAACCCACAGCAAACATTATCCTCAATGGTGAAAAACTGAAAGCATTTCCCCTAAAGTCAGGAACAAGACAAGGGTGCCCACTCTCATCGCTACTATTCAACATAGTTCTGGAAGTTTTGGCCACAGCAATCAGAGCAGAAAAAGACATAAAAGGAATACAAATTGGAAAAGAAGAAGTAAAACTTTCACTGTTCGCTGATGACATGATCCTCTACACAGAAAACCCTAGAGACTCTACCAGAAACCTACTAGAGCTAATCAATGATTACAGTAACGTTGCAGGATATAAAATCAACACACAGAAATCCCTTGCAGTCCTATACACTAATAATGAGAAAATAGAAAGAGAAATTAAGGAAAAAAAATAAATAAATAAAATAAATAGTAGGGGGAGAAAGAGGGTATTACAAATAAGGGAACTGGTTAAGAATGAAAGAGGGTAGGAGAAAAATCTGTTTCGTCAGTTTGGCAGAAACAGATTTATCTGTGGATAATAAAAGAGAAAGGAAGAGTAAGATGAGTCAGATGGCAGCAGTTACGTTAACATCAAATCTGGTTTTATTCTGTAGGTAATGGAGAACTGCCAAAGCCTTCTGTGTGGGAAGCTCCATTAACAAAAATTAATCTGAAAGTACCGGAGTCCTCAATATGGCTTCACAGAACTTGGAAATCAGTCTGCCCTCTAAGAGTTAGTTAACTGTGAAATTAAGACAGATACTATCAAAGCAAGATACATTCATTTCTTTATTCACCAAATATCTGAAGAAGTACTATGAAGGCACTGTTTTAGGTAATGGTGATTCAACAGTACATGGTCCTTACAGAGCTGCATTCTAAAGGGTAAAGAGACAACAGATAAGATTAAACAACTAAACTACGTGGTATGCTAGCTAGTGATAAATGCTAAGAAATAATTATAAAGCAGGGAAAGGGGATATGAAATGGTAGATTGGAATTGGACAGGGTGATCACAGAGGGCTTCACTGAGAAGGTAACTTTTGATGAAATATCTGAAGAAGTGAGGGATAAAGAAGGAAAAGAACTCCAAAGAACAGAGCAAATGCAAAGATACATTAAGTCAGGATGTGCTTGGCCAGAGGAGAACAGTTAAGAGATAAAGTCAGAGAAGTAAGCACTAAAGAGATAAAACCCCAGATCCATAGGGACGTGCAGTCAGAGTAAGAACTTTCATTCTGAAGAACATGGGAAGCAACTGGAGGATTTTGAGCAGAGAAGTGACATATTCTGCCTTATATTTTTTTAACCAGATCACTCTGAGTGCCTCCTTGAGGACAGACTGCCTACAGAGAGACAAAAGCAGAAGCAGACTAGAGACAAGGCCAGTGCAATCAACTATTTAGGAAATCAGTGTGTCCTTTGTGGCTCAGCTGGTAAAGAATTTGCCTGCAATGCTGGAGACCTGGGTTCGATCCCTGGGGTGGGAAGATACCCTGGAGAAGGGAAGGGCTACCCACTCCAATATTTTGGCCTCAAGAATTCCACGGACTGTATAGTCCATGGGGTCGCAAAGAGTCAGACACGACTGAGCTACTTTGACTTTTCTTCCAGAGTGGTTGAAATAAGGGTATGGTAAAAAACAGTCAAGTTCTAGGTATGTTTTGAAGGCATAGCCTAAAGGATTTGCTAATGGACCTATGTGTACTGTGACACAAACAGGAATCAAAGACACTAAACTTTTTGGCCTGGGCAACTAAATGAAATGCCATTAACTAAGAAGGGATTCCAACTGCAGGAGAAACTGTGATATGCAAAATTTTGATATATAAGGGCTTCTTTCCAGTCTCGTAAAATCTGTCAAGAGAAAGTTCACTGCTATTCAAAGTCAGAAGGCACCCTACACAAAGATTGGACATGGTCTGTGTGTTGGGTATATATCCTTAAAATAGGAGAAAATGCCATTAAAATGTTAGATTGTATAGTTAACTTCCCTGGAGCCCCTCCTATATTTATTAAATTAATTGCTACCTTCTTCTTAAACACTAGTTTCATTAGCCTAGCTAATAAAAGTTTGTCCTTCCTATCCTGATGAATCAAGCTTCTGAACTTAACCGGCAAAGGATTAAGATATGGACAGTAGCTCTTGAGTTGCACAATAATTATTCGGAAGCTTATTAAAAATAGATTCCCCAAAATTTGGCCCTCCAAATTCTGATGCAGCTGGTCTGAAAAGAACCCAGAAATCTTGCTTTTGAAAGAAACACATAAGTGTTGCTGCTGTAGGCAATAATATTGAGGTTCTGAAGAAGACAGTGCCCTTGGCCTTGTCATGAGGACTCAAGATCTTTAAACTTCTAAAGTTATGTTTCTCGACACCTTGGTTTTTTTTTTTTTTTTTAACACCTTGGTTTTATAACACATTTTAAATACTAGAATTCTTAGTGGCGTATTTGTAGAAGCTCAAAAGAGCACTATGCAAATGTGGTAGTAATTTTTTTTTTTTTTGGCTGTGCCACGCACTTGCAGGATCTTAGTTCCCGGACCATGGATTGAACCTGGGCCCACAATAGTGAAAACACAGAGTCCTAACCACTGGTAAATAAAACTGAAATAAATAAATAAAATAGAAAAGAGACTGGTAATATTGGCTGCCGCTCAGGGGAACTTGATGGCTGGAAAGTGGGTGGGAGGGGACTTTTTATTCATGTCCTTTTCTACCATTTTAATTTTATGCATCTGATTATAGCTCCTATATACTCAAAATAATTTTAAAAAAGGCTCATGGAAATAGAAGAATAAAGTCTAATGATAGGAAAAAGAATTTACAAGACTGAAATACTAACTGAACATGAGAGGTTATGGGTGAAAAAGATGATGACAATGTTCTGAGTCTATGTGACTAAATGAGAATAATGGTGGAAAGAACAGAAATGCGGAGGTTGGCAGGAGGTTCTGATAAAGGGAGAAGGGGAAATAACAGTAAATATATATTAAAATCATCACCTAGTTCAGAAATCCCCCAAGTAGTAAAACTAGCTTATCAAAAAATTATCATAACTAGTTTCCCCTGTCCAAGGTTTTTACTTTCAGGAATTGCTCCACATAAGGACTTAAATTTTTTTTTTTTTTTCGCAAAAAGATGAAGGGATTTGTGAACTTGAGACAGACAAGAGTAATGACACCTGATTCTATGTATTTTTCTGAGCTCTAAAGGAACGTACTTATAGAGGAAATACTTTTATTAGGAGTTTTGCAAGGTATATATAGTCACCCCTCTGTATCCATGAGTGCAGAAACAGAGAACTAACCTTACTACTTCTTATATAAGGGACTTAAACATTGGCAGATTTTGGCTTGGGGGGAGGTCCCTGAAACCACTCCCCCAGATACCTAGGGACAACTGTATAGATACTAACTTTGATATGCAATAAGGCTTCAAAAGTTAATTGAATTTACTAGGAAAATGCTCCCAGGGGAGGGGATCAAAGATTCTTAGCAGTGCTATGACAGAGCACCAGTAATTGCAGTAGATGCTTAGGCACTATGTATGCCCAAAGAGGTACCCATAGTGTGGACATATTCCTGAACACAAGAAATATCTACACATTACCATAAATAATTGGGGAAGAGGAATGAGGGAGCATGAGCCAGGGAAATACAAAAATGAATGAAGTTGTGATCGATTGGCGTCTTTCATACCAATAGCTTGGGCCTACACTATGTACCTGGTGCTCTGCTAGGCACTAGATAAATCTTTGCAGTAACCAAGGATTTCACAGCTTCGTTATCAGGGCAAATGTGCCAAAGTAGATAATGATAGAAACTCCTGGAACATTTATTTTAACATTTCAGTTTTTAAAAGTTTCTTTTTTTAAAGAGTTTGAAAAATTCATTAAACTTTGTTCAGTCAGTTTGATCCAATTCCCCTTACCTATATTAAAACTTTCGAGGTCTACCTATTTTAGAAGAAAACTTTCAAAGCTCAGAGATAAGTGATTGTTCCAAAATCACACTGGTAGCTAACAGCACAGCAAGAAGAGACCAAATATCCTGAGGCTTATTCGTTCCCACTACCCCACAATACCTCATTTATAATTCATTAAAAGGGGACTTCCCTGGTAGTCCAGTGGTTAAGGATCTGCTTTCCAATGCAGGGACTCAGGATTGACCCCTGGTTGGGGAACTAAGATCCCACATGCTTCAGGGCAACTAAGCCTCTGTGCCACAACTAGAGAAGGCTATGGCTGCAACAAAGACCTAGAACACACACACCCACCCCGCCCCCACACAAAAAAGAATCTAATATAATTCATTAAATGAATTACTCTGATTTTTTTTCATTCATGGATATGTTAAAAATAGCACAGTGAAAAAAGCATGGATTCTGAATCAGACTAACCTGGGGTCTGAATTTTTTGACAAATGCTTTGCTTAGCTTTAAGGCTGGTCCTGATAAAATAGCTAGATGTTCTTGAAGAAATTATAATAAACCTACACTCTTCACCAAAAATGGGCGCCTGAGTTTGTACCTGCTTAGGCTTTGTGCTCCTGTCCAAGATTTTGTAACAGATTATATGAAACAAAGCCAACAAAAGATTTAAAAACGGCAGTATTAATTCTAATGAATGACGTTACAAAATAGCCGTGGCCATTAAGCTTTAGGGTTTACATTATAAGAGTAATAACTCATCTAGTAAATTAAGGAGGTAACACATAATCAAGGAGATCCACTTTAAAAGTATAAGTATCTTCATGATCTCTAACAAAGCCTTCAAATTTTAGCATCTATTTACAACATTTTCCACATCTCTCCTATATATTGATAAACCCACTTCTCAAGAAGTGTCTTAAAGATGCTATTATCTAAACTTAAAGCATAGAGATCCAATTTTCAGTTATGGTACTTTTGAAGCTGTACACAAACATTACACTTGTTAGGTTGAAGGAAAAAAATGTACCAGTGGCACTTTTTTCAACCCTAAAATTCGGTGTGCGTTTATGTGTTTAAAATGCTGAATCATGAAATAAAGGAAACAATCGGTGCAAAGAATCCAAACAAGTAGTTTATCTCATACCTTAAATTTCCTAATTATGGCATCTTTTCATTTTGGTCTTGTAAAGCATTTGGAACCATGTAACTAAGACTAAATATCAGATGAGTAGAGCTCATTCTCAGAAACTGAACTCTAGGATAAAACTAAAAGTATTTATTTTTGCAAGTTATTACACTTTCAACTTCCTGTTTTATTTAGGCAGCTCATCATGACCATTTCAGGTAACAATGCAGAAGTTAAAAAACCCAACTTCCTCTTTATAAAGTGACAAAAACTTCAGCAGTTAGTTATGAGAATGGTTGATCTTACTAGCTTTTACAGAAATATTTGCAAGGAAATCAGAGGACATCACCACCAAATTCACCTCTGGGCTGTTTTCAGAAAATGTAACAAAGATAAAAAGCAGTATTAAAATATATTTGGCATCATGACACATGTGTGCTACAAAAAATAAAATCAAATGCAGTTGAGATCTTAGTTAAAACAAGAAAAAAATGAAAATTTTACAGCACTCTCAAGGAAGAATCAAGATACAAACTAAGGCTGAAAATATCTTTTTTGTAATAGTGCCTTGGTTGTGAAAGTTTTGTACAACAAGCATCTTGCTTAAAGGTAACTTTTTATTTATGAATGCTAAAGTATTCATATCAACAAGTCTTTTCAGAAAAATACTTTTCAGTTCTTGAATTCAGTTAAAAGGCCTGGAGGAAAAGAGGTCAAGTATAAAGCTGAAGGAAAATGGAAGTAATCTTTCAAGTCAAAGCCCTTTATTTTTACCTACTGACCCACAATAGAGAAATACATATCAGTTCATCTCTTGGAATAAAGAATCTAACAAAATTTCAGTAATCTCAGTCATACGGATTTATGAGATTTTTTTTTATATCAGCTATTCTTAATTATCTACTCTGATGAAGACAATGCAGTTAATCTAAAACCTGTTTACTGAATATAAAATTCATCAACATTTTTTTGGGCAGTAGATTTACCTTACTAATTATGATTTGCTTGCTATGTCATTATTAAAATTAAACTGCAAAAGAAGTCTACTGGGAGATAAAACTGGTCACAGATCTGCTGCTATAAAATTAAGGCTATTTTTTTAATGTCACTAACTTCAACACTGTCAATATCCAGGGACATCTTAATTTACACTTTGAAGTATGTATTTTTCCTCCAAGTTTAATTAAAAAGGCATTCTAATCCTGTGTCAAAAACAAAAACCCAACACTGGAAAACTTCAAAGTTTATTATCTTAAATTCCTAGTGAAATTTTGCTTAAGTGGATCATCAGCTGGGCTAACAAATGCTTTGCTATCCCATGATTTTCACTGTAACTAAACTTAATCTGAATTATAACTTTTTGCTTTTACATTAAACACTTTATTATATTAATAGTTTTCTCTCTAGCATAAATTCACATACAGTATAAAATGCCCTTGCCCCGCTAAATCTTACATTTATGAGAATCGATTTCCAAGTAAGAGAAAATTTAATTCTGAAGTGTTGTTCAATGGCTTGTGAACGTTCAGCACTTTCTTCAGCATTTCAAAATGGCATGGCGTATATTTCAAGTTATTCCATACAGAGGACTCTTGGATCATAAACAGTTCAAGAAAACCCAGATACATTTACAGAGCATTCAGAGGTGTACATTTTGTAAGAGTCACTGTGGGAAACAAGACATAATTCCTTGTCCTACTTCTAATTATGTTGTGAAATCATTGTAATATTCACAAGTTTTAACCTATTTACTGAAAAGCCTGAAAAACTGTTATGAAAAGTTTGCAGTTGTCAAGAAAAAAAAATATTCCACCTAAGGTGGAATATTCTCTTGTACTTAAGACACTTTTAAGAAATAAGCATACAAATTCACACTGACAAGTTCAACTATAATCAAAGACATCACAGTGGAGCAGGAAGCTTTGTCCAACTTGCATGTGTTAACATTAAGTTTATGTGCGACATAAAACCTTTCTGGAGTTAAAAAAGAAAGAATTCGTTGGCTAATCTTGCTAAGAAAAAATCGAAAACTGTTTTTCAAAAATTACCGTTAAAAGACGCAAGGGACAGAGTCACCGCGGGGGCCGTATACATACAATCAAAGGAGTGTTACAGAGAAAAGCGTGTTCAGATTCTGAAGCCAATGTCCCTAAGGCTTACACATTTATTACCGCGAGTTAGTTTAGCCGGTAGTATGTGGGAAAAGAGGTGGAGGAGGATAGGTGGCCAAGACATTAGAGACCTCTCCCTGTCGAGGAGTCGTGACAGCAAAATCACTTCCTGAGGAAGGAGGAGCACAAGGGAAGTTAAGAGGCCACCCTGACCAGGAAGTGACTCGCCCTAAACTAGCCCCAATCATATCTAAAAATGGGGGGATGGGGTGAGCCCCAACAGCTAAAGGCGGTAAAATAACTGCTTCTCGATTCGTCGCGACATCATCATCGCCCCCTTTCTCAAATACAGAAACGGTCCACAGTCACAATTCAATAACGGAAGGTCTCTTCTCTCGCAGGAAGACCACTGGGTTGTGCCTCAGGCCCAGGAGTAAAAGAGAGTCGAGGAATGGGGAACTGGGGCCACCGTGAGGCAGAGCAAAGCCCCTAAAAGGGCAGCGAAGCGTCCCGACTGCGGAGAGCGTATGTCGGCACAGGCCGAGAGGCTCCCTTCTCCTGGGGGCACTGCCGGGGTTCCCTCCGCACTCAGGTCGGGCCTCCCTTCCCCGTCCCGGGAAGAGGCAAGAGAGAGAGGCGAACCCCTTACCTTCTCCTCATCCGACACCCGATCCTCGAAGTCGGCCATCTTGGGCTGCTCTGGCCCAGCCCGGCCCTGGCGCGAGGGACGCTGGGAAGGAAGCCGAGTGATGGACTCGCAGCGAGGGCCGTCGGAAGGACCCGCCCGGAAACGCCGGCCGCGAGAGCGCCATGTCAGTTACGGGCGGGGGCGATGGGCCCGGGCCTCGGCGCCCGGGGAAGTCGGCTAACTTTAATTTTGAATCTAATATCTTTCTCACTGAGTTACATTCGTTCCCCCAACTCAGTTTTGGGACGTTGGGAGCGTGTTTCGACTGGTATTGGCGCCCGAGCTCCAGCCGACCAAATTGCTGTCGCTACTCCTGTAGATTTTCCCAGTACCAGTGCTCTCCATGACAGCCGAGCCCAAAGGGCTTAGTGCTGCTCGGACTCTGGAACGGTTGGTGGCTTTTTCAACCCTAGGAATGGGGTGGAAGGCGACCCTCACTCGTCTGGAGGCTAAAACACTTCACTCCGGGTCACAGTTCAGTTCCTCCAAAACAGGTGCCGCCATCCGCCCTTTCCCTCCCTCGGAAGGAATAGGTAGCTCAGTCACGGGGCGCTCCTCCACTTTCCAGATCTCCGTTCCCGTTCCCTGGGACTATCAGTTTTCACGGAGGCCAACTTTAGGTCTGCCACTATCCCAGGATTCCCGACTCCCGCTTTCCTGCCCTTCTCCCCTCCCAACTCCCGGCGCCAGCGGGAGCGGCAAGATGGCGGACAGCGACGGCTTAGGCGAAGCAGCGATTGCTGAGGCGTCTCCTTCGGCCCCTGCTCCCGGCTTAAGCCCGCCGCTGGGCTGGAGGGAGCGGCTGCGGGCTGGTCTGGCGGGCATTGGGGCCTCACTGTGGTTCGTGGCGGGGCTGGGGCTGCTTTACGCTCTGAGGGTCCCGCTGAGGCTGTGTGAGAATTTGGCAGCGGGTGAGAGGCCCAGAGCTCCCAGGGGACGGGCGGCGGTGCGGGGTAGGGGGCAGTTAGAGGTGCCGGGGGTAAAGGCCAAAGGGCAGAGATTTCCTTATCACTGGAGGGCCTCGGAGAATGAGTTAGTTTAAGCGACCGAGTGGATTCTTTTTCTCTGAGGCCGCAGCTGATTGTCAAACTTGAGCTGCAGCCGCCGGCTCCTCCCCGAACTCTTTAAGATCCGCCCTTTCTCGTGTGCCCTCTCGCGCCTTAAGAAAAAACACCTGACAAGCTGTAAGCTTCAGGTGATAGTGCAGATGAGAGCAATTTCAGACCTGCATGCAGAATTTTCCCCCCCCTTTGAGTCTCCCACCACTCAGCTGAGAGAACCCACACCCAGGCAACAAAACATCTAAGAGAAAACACCACGATCTTAGCCAACTGTTATCATGTTTTAAAATAGCTTTGTCAAGAAATAGTTTCCGTTATATTTTTGTCCTTTCTGTTTTAGGCTTTATCTTGAGTAATAGAACAATACAGGAAGTAAAGAGAAAGAGAGCCACAAACAGTAGTGGGTACTTTCCTTAGTTCTTTCTTTCAACATTCGTAGAGAGCTTGCTGTGTAGTGTGGGCTGAAGACCCAAAGACATCTAAGAGGTGACGATCCCTTGGATTCTGCAAATATTCTTTAGCTGTAGCCGGGTCAGAGTGGATGGGAGCCAGGGCCTCTTACTATGTTATTACAAATCGGCAACCTCAGGTTAAAATGGAAGTATTTCTATTGTGTGACGATTTTGACTCTCAGTGCTGTTTTATTTTTCTGTAGAAAAGGCAAGTGTTCTGTTTTCTATTCTGTGAGATAATATGAAAGACTGAGATAATGTTCTGAAATACTTTGGACTTTTTAAGAACTGAGTATGTAAATCCAGATACAACTAACACACTGAAACAAACTAGATAAATTGACCTTCCTAGACTGTTTGAAAAAGCTCTAATTTGGTGTTTCTGTTACAGGTTAATGAAGTGCTTACTAGTGGTTTGTACGCTCATTGAAATGTTACTCATTGAGTTTATCTTTTTTTTTTCATATTAACTAGATATGCCGTTCAGATGAGAGTCAATGACTTTACAGATTTTTATTTCTTTCTAAAATCCAAAGTATTTATGAGATTGTTATTTGAAGTGAAGAGTCTGGTCCAGGTTTTCAGTGAATCAGATATAGAAAGTACTTAGTTTGCTATTCTCTTTGGGATATTTTGCCTCTCTAGGTGACCTGTCAAATAGTACACTGTTTCCTTCCCTCTAATTTGAAACACTGGTTTGGATCTCACCAAAATAATTAGGAAATAGTTTTAATCCTCCTTTGTATATAGTGATATATAGTTCCATATAGTGATGGAACTGCAAAAGTTCTTGTCTAAATTATGATGTTCTTGGTTGTATTCTCAACAGCAAGCTAAATGATCTCCTTACATGTGTGAAGGCATTTTTAAGATATACAATGAGAATGAAAAGTAGCTTTTTAAAAAATTACAACTTTCTCAAATGAATTTCATACTAGATATTAATCTACTTATGTTCCTCCACTCATAAAGACACCTATATATTTGTAACTTCAGTACTTTTAAACTTTGATTTGTTTTTTCTTTTTGGCAGTGACAGTATTTTTAAATTCATTGACACCCAAATTCTATGTGGCACTTACAGGGACATCTTCTTTGATATCAGGACTAATATTTGTAAGTAGTTTCCATTTCCTTCATGCTTTGGTGTTTATCTAAAAATCAGATGTCTTTAAATGGTTATAATAATTATCAATACTTATAGATTAGCATTCTTAAAATGTGAAAAAGCATTTTAAAAAACACTGCAACTTCCTCTCTACTTTTAGAGATTGGTAGTATTCATTTGCATATAAAAGACTGTATGTTGTGGGGAGTGTAGCAGGAGGTGAATTCCCCAACTAAATGCTCGTAAGCTTGGCTTGGTAACAAAAATGAGTAAAATGGGCAGAGTGTAAAAAATAAAATTTTTATTTACTCTGAAGACTGGATAATCTGGACAATACATGTTCCTTCTGGAAAAGGCTATGTTCCTTCTAGAAAAGGCTAAAGATAATTGCTGCCATGTAGATTTGCAAACCAGTATTACTAGAACTTTCAATTTTTTCAAATGATTTCAAGAAAACCTGGATAAAAGTTTTTATCTTAAGTCTTCCAGTACTTTAATGCTGGCAACATTGAGCAGACTAAAAATCTATATGTGTCATGAATTGGGCTTATAGTCTACCTGCCATTTACCTCTCTAGAGTGTTTAAGAGTAGAGTTTGGAAACTAGACTAACCATCACTTTATGACTTGGAGCAAGTGAATTAACTTTTCTAAAGCTCCAACTTCCTCATCTCTACATTGGGAATTATAATAGTATCAACTTGGGAATTCCCTGGTGGTCCATTGATTTAGGGCTCCCTGGTTTGACTGCTGAAGGCTGGGTTGGATCCCTGGTCCAGAACCTTAAGATCCCATGAGCTGCCTGACTTGGCAAAAAAATACAAAATAGTATCAGTTTCATAGTTATGAGGATTAAATGAGATAATGTGTGTGAAAACTTGCAACAACATAGTAGCACTTGATGAATTTTGGCCATGTTATTCTAAGAAGTTACACAAAAAAGAAACCTGTTTAATTCCGTTTTCTCTTGCTTTATTTAACCATGCTATCATTTTTAATTTAAAAAGGTTTTTTAAAATTTTGTAATCTTTATTAACATCCTTAGGAGCTAGTGTTTCCTAGTGTCAACTTTGGAAAAATACTGCTACAGATAAAAAATCTTAGGAAGTATTATGGGATGCATGGCGAATGAAATTTTTCTGAATTTTTTCTCATCTCTAGGTGGTGCTCTGTAACTGTAGTAGGAATGTAAAAATAATAGCATTTGTATTGGAGTTTTTTTTCCTATAGGGACACTTGACTGTTTTGTTAAAGAGAAATGCCAGATGAAAAAGAGACTTTTCTCTTGACTTAAAAAGATTTTTTGAGGAATTCTGGATGAAAACTCTATTTTTAAAAGCCTCAAAATTTATTGATTTATAAATCCTTTTCATAATTTAGCATATTTTGCCATAGAATAGACTGCAAGGACGGAGAAGGCAATGGCAAGCCACTCCAGTACTCTTGCCTAGAAAATCACATGGACAGAGGAGCCTGGTAGGCTGCAGTCCGTGGGGTCGCTACGAGTTAGACATGACCGAGTGACTTCACTTTCACTTTTCACTTTCACACATTGGAGAAGGAAATGGCAACCCACTCCAGTGTTCTTGCCTGGAGAATCCCAGGGATGGGGGAGCCTGGTGGGCTTCCGTCTATGGGGTCACACAGAGTCGGACACGACTGAAGTGACTTAGCAGCAGCAGCAGACTGCAGGGAGATCTAACCAGTCCATCCTAAAAGAAATCTGTCCTGAATATTCATTGGAAGGACTGATGTTGAAGCTGAAACTCCAATACTTTGGCCACCTGATGCGAAGAACTGACTTATTTGAAAAGACCCTGATGCTGTGAAAAATTGAAGGCGGGAGGAGAAGGGGACGACAGAGGATGAGATGGTTGGATGACATCACCGACTCAATGGACATGAGTTTGAGTGAGCTCCTGGAGTTGGTGATGGACAGGAAAGCCTAGCATTCTGCAGTTCATGGGGTCGCAAAGAGTTGGACACGACTGAGCGACTAAACGGAACTGATAAAAATCTAAATAAAGGAGATAAACTATCTTTAAACAGCTGATATAGTGGAAAAAGCATTGGTCTTGGAACCAGCAGATGTATAATTTTGAGTCTTGACTCTGCCATTTGGGCAAGTAACATGAATTGAGTCCTAATTTTCTCATTTATAAGGAGGAGAGAAAACTTACACACACATATAATATTGATTCATAACATATAATATGTAAAACAGTTTTTAAAATTTGTTACTTTTTTCAAATCAGAGTTTTAAATTTATAAAAATTAGGAATTCAAGTAACATTTTAACAGTTGAACTGTGTCATTACTGTTGAAATATTGATGAGTTTTTATTAGCAACGTGTATTTATAATTTCTTTTACCACCTGAAATGAGGACGCTAGTTGTGCTGTGTTATTTCTACCTGAAGAGGTTATGTGCTTGGTAGCTTGAAGAATAGCAGCAAAGCCAGTTGTTTAGTTACTATGAGTACAAAGATTACTCTGAAAGGAAAAAAAGAGCCTATGGGAGTGCATAAAATAGTTTTCCATTCTGTGGAATCAGGAAAAATTCCCTTCGGACATGTCACTTAGGCTTACACCCAAAGAAGCCAGCAAAGGGAGTTGAAAAGGCTGGAGTATCCAAATATGAAACACTCTGATAATTCAACACAGAGAGCTGCTTTTGATTTCCTCTTATAATAGTGATAAACCATGGAAACAGAAAGAAAGGAATATCCTGATTTTTAAATAGTTCAATATGGGAAGCAACCTGACTCTTAACCTACATTAATAGTACTGCCAAATATTGGATTAGTACTTTCTTGTTCAGAAGAACTTCTAATTCTTGTCAACCATATTTGCTCGATAGGACATTGAGGCTCTGAGAATTTACGTGGCTTACACAAAACACACAGCTAAAGTATGGCTGAATTGGGAGTCACTGTGGGCATTCTAACCCTAGTCTAGTGGTAAGCACATCATGCTAGTTGTTTCAAATTATTTTTCTTTTAATTGTGCTACAGATAGACTAAAATGACATTGTAACATAACATTTTTATAGCTTAAACACTTACTGTTTTTTAAATGCTTTATTTACAGACATATTTCTTCTAGTGTTGCCTAATCTTGTCTGAATTTTATGATAAAGCTATAAAAAGGCATTTTACCTCAGCTTGGTATGTGTCATCAGGGAATCTTGTGTTTGGCTTGTTTTTTGGAAGAAAAGTACATTTAAAAGACTGAATTAAACATGAACGTCTTGAGAGAATGTTTTGACTTGAGCTCATATCTGCTGATCAGTTCTGTTTTAAATGAAAGATGTTTTCTCTTTGTCACAGATATTTGAATGGTGGTACTTTCATAAGCATGGCACATCTTTTATTGAGCAAGTTTCTGTAAGCCATTTGCGACCATTGATGGGAGGAACAGAAAGCAGCATTTCAGAGCCAGGTTCTCCTTCCAACAACAGAGAAAGCGAAACCAGCAGGCAGAATTTGTCAGGTGAAATGAAATGTGTTTTCAGAGCTGTATAGTTAAGATTGTGTTTAACCATGGCAGATAGAAAACATTTAACAATAGAAGTTTGTCTTTCCTTTAAATATAGGTTTAATGGCTGATATGGAGAGCAATGATCATCAGAGATCTAGACTCCTATTTTTTTTGACTCCTGTTTTATTAGCCTGCCATCTCCTGTGCAGTTTTTCCTTGTGTTCCCAGACAGTTGCTCTGACTTCAGCCATCATGTCCACATTCTAGTCAGCAGGAAGGAGAATAGGCCAGGAGAAAGACACTTTCCCCACAGCAGCCAAGGATACTTCCCAGAAGCGTTACATACTATTTTGACTTACTTTCTACTGGTCAGATCTTTATCAAACGGCTAGAACTAGCTATAAGGGAGGTTAGAAATTGTAATCATTTTCTCAATGTACATGTGCCCAGGAGATTGTATTACTGATAAAGGAGAGAACAGAGACAATTAGCCATCTCTGCCAAGAGAGCAAAGTTAGGAAAAATATTTTTTCTTGTTAGTATATTTACAAAGACATCAAAATCTTTTACTAATGTATGAATATTCTGTTGTCATACTTAAATTGTAGACCATTCTTCTATATGTATCTAGTAATTATACAATTAGGAAAGTAAAATCTTTGAAGCCAAATTGAAGTGACATTTTTGGATTATTGTTCCTTTCATTTGGTATGAAAATCCCATGGACAGAGGAACCTGGTAGGCTACAGTCCATGGGGTCTCAAAGAGTTGAACAGAACTGAGTGATTTCACTTGCACTTTCATTTGGTGTAGATTTTAATCATACAGTAATAATACAAATGAGTTAATTCCGTAGAATGCTATAATGTCTCATTTGTTCAGTAAACTAAACATGAAATTTATGTTAGTTTAGTAGAAAAATACTACCTGAGTGAAATCGATGGCACTTTTTATGTGTGGTCAGGGAAGTTCTCTGAGAAAGAACCATTTAAATTGAGCCATAAATCGTGAGTGGGAGTTGACCAGGATTAGTAGGGATGGGGTTGACAGCCATTTAGGAAGTACGGGAAGAAATAATGGTAATTTTCTTTCCTCTTCTCCTTTCTCCCCTTTCATAAAATAATTATAGAACTCTTAAGAATAAGGCATATTGGATGTGAGGGCGATCTGGTTGCGACATCTGTCACCCCATTGATCGCCAGGGTTGATTCGGCTTATCTGGCTGGCTAGGCAGGTGTCCCCTTCCTCCCTCACTGCTCCAGTGTGCATCCCTCCCAAAGCTGCGCGCTTGGTGGAAGAGTATGACCATCCCTGAGAGAGGAGGACCAGTTTTCGGTAAAGGGTATACAAGTAGCTGCGCTTCCCTGCTAGAACCTCCAAACAAGCTCTCAAGAATAAGGCATGTTAAAATGAATATGACATAGATCTGTCATCAGGAAGCTCATAGTCCAGTTGTAAATAATTATAACAATAATACATTATACAATCTTATACCCTATTGTGAGACTGAGTCAAAGTTCTTTGGTTCCACTTTCTCTCCCTGGGTATCTGCATCTTATTCTATAATATTGTCTTCCATAGACATACACTTTGGAAGAGCCAATTTTAAATTTTTGCCCTCAAGCTCTCCTTTATATTCTAGACCCACATTTCTAACTCTGCTAGAAATCTTCACCTTTGATGGCCCTCAGCAATCCTAAGCTTACAGTCCACAGTGAAGCTGCTAATTTTCTTTCAATAGATACAATCCTAAAATCTATTAATTTCTGTAAGAGAAACCTTTGAGTTGTTTTAGATAATATCTCTTTTATTTCCCCTTCCTTCTTCAGACTATTGACCCTCATTGTTTTCCCCTCAAAAATTACCTTGACTCTGTTCTACCTTCTTTTAGTTCAGCATTCATTGCCCCATATCTGGGCCTTGGATATCTCTTTCCTGGATTATTGCTGTGCATCCTAACTAGTTTCCTTGCCTATGATACTTCTCCTTTTAGCACATTCTCTCCCCTTACTATAAGAAAGTGGTTCTCAAACTTTTTAGATCCAGGAATCTTTATACTCTTCAAAATGATTGAGTACCTCACAGAGCTTTTGTTTAAATTGTGATTATATGCCCAGTATTTACCATATTAGAAATTGAAACAAATTTTAACAATATTTATTATTTAAAAAATAACAGAAACCCATTGCATGTTAACATATTTCTGTGAACTGAACTGTGTCTCTCTTCCACCTCAAATTCATGTGTTGAAGCTCTAACCTCTAATATAACTATACCCAATCTATGGTATTTAGTTATGGCAGGCTGAGCTAATACACGTATCATGAAAAATAATTGTATTTCCCCAAATAGGAAATTTTAATCAGAATACTGCCATTGCTTTACATTCATTTAAATCTCTTTATTATCTAGCTTAATAAAAAAAATAGCTTATTCTCATATCTGCTTCTGGCATTGCCTGTTGTGAAATGTTGTTCTGGTTGACATCTATGAAGAAAATCTGTCCTCACACAGATGCATAGTTGGAAAACGGAAGAATAGTTAATAACCTTTTCAGAAAGTTGTGGATATTCTTTTTTAATACAACAGCAAAATTTACTGAGAGATACTTTCTTAAAGTTTAGTTACAGTATGGAATCTGACACTATATCAATGAACTCTTCATGTTCTGTTACATTAAAATCCCTTGGTGTCCCATTTTGAATGGGTCTTTCATTGTTCATTTAGAAAATACTCATTCACTGAGTTATGTATGTCTTCCAAATATTGATACATTGTTAATTTTTTTTAATGAGATTTATTAATATCACCACTAATTTCACAGAAAAGCCTTTAAGTATTGGGAAATTGTCAAGTTCATGGTAACTAATATAAGTTTTTCAAAATTCTAATGTGTACTTGAAAGTTCAAATTTGATCATCAGCAGCAAGTACTGTTCTTTCTTCCTTGAATTTGACAGACCTACTTTGTTCACCATTAAGAAAAATGTCTGTCAGGTATTTATCTGAATATACATAAATTTGTCTCTTGGTGATTCTTTCAGATGAAAGTGATATTCCATGGAAAGAAAAAGTTCAGCTCAAAAAACAATTGCTTATATTGAAGACAACTTTCATATTTGTTTGCCTGTTTACTAGATTGGGGTGAGGAATCCAATGACTACTAGTTTAAAATACCAGCAGTTTTACAAACCATTGATTTTGTACCATCAGCCCAACTTTGCAGGACTTGAACTAGTGTGAGGCAAGTCAGATACTTGGGGCCCAAAATTTAAGGACACCCTTACTCTCAGGATGGCTCAGATGGTGAAGCATCTACCTACAATGAGGGAGACTGGGTTCAATCCCTGGGTTGGGAAGATCTCCTGGAGAAGGAAATGGCAACCCACTCCAGTATTCTTGCCTGGAAAATCCCATGGACGGAGGAGCCTGGTAGGCTACAGTCCATGGGGTCGCAAAGAGTCAGACACGACTGAGTGACGTCAGTCACTCACAAAGTTAAAAAGGCAAATAATGCCTTCTCATTTATTATGAAATGTGTTGTTACTTTGCAGTTCCATGAATGGTACTTTGACAACTACTGGTATAAACAAAGACCTGATATTTGTTATCTTTCTATTTATAAACATTTGATGGCTTCTTACTAAGAATAATATCTAAGCTCTTTGTGTAGTATATAAGCTCCTTCATCAGTCTCCCCCAGTCTGTTCTGTAGCCTCATTTACAGCTCTCCTCACCGTCTTAGGTGTTAGTGACTCAGTCATCTCCGACTCTTTGCAACCCACGTACTATAGCCTGCCAGGCTTCTCTGTCCATGGAACTCTCCAGGCAAGAATACCGAAGTGGGCTGGCTTTCCATTCTCCAGGGCATCTTCCCCATCCAGGGATCAAACTCAGGTCTCCCACATCACAGGCAGGTTCTTTACCATCTGAGCCATCAGGGAAGTCCTCTCACCTTCTACCGTGTACTTTAATCTCCCAGCAGGTACTCTAATTGAACTATGCTGTGTGGTTTTCTAATACTTCTTCTGCTTAGAATGTTCTTCATCTGGCAACCTTCTACTCATTTTTTACAGTGGTTCAGGTTTAAAGGATTCAAGTTTAAAGCCTGGCGCACTGCAGTCCATGAGGTTGCAAGTAGTCAGACATGACTTAGTGACTAAGTTCAGTTCAGTCGCTCAGTCATGTCTGACTCTTTGCGACCCCATGGACTGTAGCACGCCAGGCTTCCCTGTCCATCACCAGCTCCCGAAGCTTGCTCAGACTTATGTCCATCGAATGACTAAGCAACAGCAAAAACAACATTTAAATGTCACCTCCTTTCTAAAGTCTCCCCTTATTTCTCCAGAGCAAACTTAATCACTTCCTTTTTATTCTTAGACCAAAACATCTCTCTACCATAGCACTTTTCACACAGTTTAGGTGATAGTTTACATTACTGATTCTCATGTCACATGTAATTCAATTAAACAAGTTAGTTCAGATTCTGTGGTAGGTTCTAGAAATACAAAAATGAGCAAAGTTTTAAAAGCTTATATTTTAAAGGGAGAGACTGAAAACCAAACAGATAGTCACTTTGTAATATGGTAAGTGCTGTACTTGAATTGTGGACCAAAGGCTACGGAGGCAGAAATAAGGGAATAACTAGATCTGATTATATGCTGTGTGACAGCAGGGATGATCCATGCCTTTTCTCATCTTTGTGTTATACATGGCCAGCATTGCGCTTAGCACGTTGGCTAAATTAGTATTTAACTACATTAGATTAAACTGTCTTAATTCCCCCCTTTTTCTCTTTGTTTTTTTTAGAATGTAAAGTTTGGAGAAATCCTCTAAATCTTTTCAGAGGAGCAGAATATAGGAGGTATTATATTTTGCTTTCAGTATAATTATGGCATTGGTTTTAGAGTAAAAGTATTATGGAAACATTTATTTTTACAAATATATCGTAGCTCTTCTAGTTGGAGTTATGGATATATAATAAGGTAAAATGATTAGCCCAGAGTTTAATTTTCTGCATCTTGAATATGTTTGCTTTTATTATGAGAAACATTGCTTCAAGCCATGTTTGTGATATATAATAAGTGTACATTTGGTCCTTGGTTTATGACAGAAAGCCTTTTCAAAGAATTCATGAGGTTAAGAAAAATTATAAATGTCAGCATATTCCTGGGCATATGTGCTCAATTTCAAATTTGACAGTTATTTGACAGTTTACTAGAAGATATCAATCTGAATGTGAATATAAATTTCATTTGTGCAACAGTACAGGGTATACTATTTTTATATTGTATTTTATATTGCCATTCCCTAGCTACACTATCATGTCCATTGCTCTTCTGGTTTTTACTCTAAATGAGAAAACTTCTGAAACTTATGACAAAAGATAACTTTATTTGTTTGGAAAGGGGCTGTGTTTTACCTGGGATAGCATGGGGTGTGTCATTTAATTCACTGAACAAGAAATAGTTTATATCTACTGTATGTGGACATTGTACAAAATGACGGGGTTACAAAATGATTAAGCAGTAATCACTGTGCATAAGTATTTGATAGTGTAGGACAGTCACATCCTGGGAAGTCAAAGCTAGCCTTTTCTGATAGATGCAATTAGCCTATATTAAGGGATTCTGCAAGAAACAGGCCCTTGAACTTCTCACTGTGTTTATTAAAAAGCTTTTAGGCTGTTACTCTTGTTGTCTTATAGTATCTACTTCATGAAAATCTTAAAGAGAAATGTTTTATCTTAGTATAAGGAACTCTTTTTTATAATTTTACTTATATATTTATTTTTAGCTATGCTGGGTCTTTGTTGCTGCGGGGGCTTTTCTCTAGTTGTGGTGTGCTGGCTTCTCATTGTCATGGCTTCTCTTGTTGTGGAACACAGGTTCTAGGTGCACAAGCTTCAGTAAGTGTGGCACATGGGCTCAGTAGTTGCGGTTCCTGGGATCTAGACCAAAGGCTCAACTGTTGCGGTGCACAGGCTTTGTTGCTCTGCGGCATGTGGGATCTTCCTGGATCAGGGATTGAACCCATGCCTGCATTGGCAGGCGGATTCTTGACCAGCGAGCCACCAGGGAAGCCCAGGATAAGGAACTCTTAATTAAGTTTCCTTTTGAATGATTAGTTTGTCTTAATGTGAAAGTCTGAAATGCATTGGTAATTATTGTGGGGTTCTGGAAAGCTTAGACTTGTATTATAGACCACCTTTAGCAAGTTTATAGAACTCTTTGCTGTGGGCCATTTTATGGCCCAATCCTGTTTTACTTTATTGAGTCTTTTAAAATTTGCTTCTAATTTAGGATATTGACTTGTTGTTTTGTTGTGTAGTTGCTAAGTTGTGTCTGATTTTTGTGACCCCATGGACTGTAGCTCACCAGGCTCCTCTGTCCCTGAGATTTCCCAGGGAAGAATACTGGAGTGGGTTGCCATTTCCTTCTCCAGGGGATCTTCCTGACCCAGGGATTGAATCCACATCTCCTGCACTGCAAGTGGATTCTTTACCGCTGAGTCACCAGGGAAGCCCTAAGTTATTGATACTATGCATGTATTTTTTAACTGCTTCAAATCATTTTGGGATTAATATAGATTGTTAAATTTTTTTATGATTTTAGAATGTATACCAAACTTTGCTAAGTGAACAAGGACTTGCTTTTTCTTTTTTCATCATGATAATTTCTTGCAAAATAGCTAAAAACTTTAAATAGCAAGACAACTTATTAAATAACTTAAAATCTTTGATCATGTATATATAATGTGCTTTTAAAATGCCTTTTCTGATTGCAAAATATATACCTATTCATAGAAAGTTGGAAAATAAAGAGATGTATAGAAAGTAAAAAAATCACCTTTTTCCACCATGAAGAGATAACTGCTATTTGTCTTTCCATCCAGACTCTCTTCTATATATGCGTATGTAGAAACAAAACTTGAACATCATTATATATGAAATTCACCGTATGTGAATTTCCCGCAGAATTTCTTCAAAACATGAATTTTAACAGTTGTACTGTATTTTATTGTAGAGGTACCATATATAACTTACCTACTGCTCCCCTCTCCAGATCACAGATTATAGTTCACTGTTAACATTTACTCTAGAAGGATATCTTTATATATAAATATTTATTCACATGTATGATTATTTTCTTAGGGTTGATTTGTAGCACTGGGATTACTGAATCAAAAGTTGTGAACAGTTTTTTTCTTCCCTTTGAATTTTTTCTTCTTTTAATGTTGAAAAATTTCAAGAATAAACAAAAGTAGAGTGGTAAAATGGAATTCCATTTGCCCATCCTCTAACTAGGTGTGAATATTTTTAAACCTCTTCTTAAAATAATTGATTAATTAATTTTGGTTACTCTGAATCTTCATAGCTGCGTCCAGGCTTTTCTCTAATTATGGCAAGTGGGGGCTCCTCTTCATTGCGGTGCACAGGCTGTTCATTGCTGTAGCTTCTCTTGTTGTGAAGCATAGGCTCTAGGCATGCAGGCTTCAGTAGTTGTGGCGCTAAGACTCTTGATACTATATAATTGATTTCTGGGAAGAGAAATGTAAATACCAATTTATAACAGGAATATGTGCGAATCGATATCCCACCTCACTCTTGATGACATATATTTGCCAATTTTATGTGAAAAGTAAAAATTAGTTATTTTAATTTATTAGCCAGCTTGTTATCTGATATACAATTCCTGAGGGTTTTAGGGTGTTTTCTTCTAGCTTCTTTGTAGTTTTACTTTTCATATTTAATTATAATTCACTGAGAATTTGAGTATACTTAATGAGGTATATTGGAGAAGGCAATGGCAACCCACTCCAATACTCTTGCCTGGAAAATCCCATGGACAGAGGAGCCTGGTGGATTGAGGTCTATGGGGTCGCAGAGTCGGACACGACTGAAGCGACTTAGCAGCAGCAGCAGCAATGAGGTATATATGTTTCAGTCAAATTGTTTTATCCCTTCAGATTCAATTTTGAAGCACTGTTTGTTGAATAATCTAACCTTTTCTCTTTTGGTTTTAGATGTTTTATTATTGTACTCTAAGTAGTTTGTGTAGGTTATCTCTTTTGTTTTATTGATTACAATAAGCTTTTGAAATGTCCTTAAATAAAATTTGTAGTAGTAAATTTTGAATTTTAAGTAGCGTCTATTGTAGCTGACTGATGCTCTCTCATGTTCAATTTACACATTTTCTTGTGTTTTGGTAAAGATATACTTGGGTGACTGGTAAAGAGCCACTTACATACTATGACATGAATTTGTCAGCTCAGGACCATCAGACCTTTTTCACCTGTGACACAGACTTTTTACGTCCTTCAGATACAGGTATGTGTCATATCTGTTCTTGGGGTAAATAGTAGTCATTAAAATTATTCTCAAAGTTTTTTAGTGTAATTTATTATACAGAGTTATTTGGCTTAGAGTTGTTTGTATCATTGATAAGAAACCCAGAATAAATTGAAACTAATTATGATTGTAAACTAGGTTATTATTATACTCTTTTGTCTTATACAGAATTTAAATTATTTTATACAAATTAATTTAGTTGCTTCTTTTACAACTTAAAAAACCTTTCAGATCAAATCCAACAATTGCTTATGCAGAGAATAGTGTACCCAGTTTGTTTTGGTTGGGGAAATTAACATCTGAAATCATACATTAAAAAAAGAGTAAGGCAGAGTTAAACATTGGGGCACAGCAGTCGGAGAAAAATTGGGTATATTTTATTCTAGTCATAATTCAGAGGAACATTATAAAGTTGTAGAAGATCATAGAAATGTCTGAGTTTAATTCTTTCTAATCTTTTCTGTAGAAGTGAGTATGGAGACTCTTAAATATTTGGCTTATGGTTGTTGTTTTGTTGCTGAATCGTGTCCGACTGAATGACAGGGATCTTTATCACAACTATTTTGAATGCCCTCTTCCACCTTACCTATGCTTCTACTTTTATCTTTCAAAATTAAAAGTCTTATTCTCTGGGAAGCTTTCTCTGATCTTCTCTGCAGTTCAACAGTACTTAGTCCAAACCTCAGTAAAATAATTTTAGTTAGTTTATTCAACTGTGAACACCTATTTGTCAATATCATGATGTTGCTTTAATGTTTGTCCTTCCTAATAATGTGTGAAACTTTGGAAATAAGAGACTATACTTGTCATCTTTGAATCCTTATCATCTAACATACTACCTGGTATACTGTAAATATTAATATTTATTCTTTGATGGAAATATAAATGAATAGCTTTGATGTTGCAGATGTCTTAAGCAGTTTCATTAATAATAGCTAATACATGTATAATACTTATTATATATGAAGCACCGTTCTAAGCAATTTATATAAAGATACTAATTTAATCTTCCCAATCACTTTATGTTGTTCAGTTGCTAAGTCGTGTCCGACTCTCTGTTACCCCATGAACTGGACCATGCCAGGCTTCCCTGTCCTTTACTATCTTCTGGAGTTTGTTCAAACATTGGGTCAGTGATGCTGTCCAACCATTTTATTCTTTGTTGCCCCCTTTTCTTCTTGCCTTGAATCTTTCCCAGCTTCAGGGTCTTTTCCAGTGAGTTGGCACTTTCACACTCCAGAATGTCTGGCTCTAGGTGAGTAACCACACCATCGTGGTTATCTGGATCACTAAGATCTTGCCACTTCTTCTTTATCTCTTCTCCCTTTTATTGTGCTTATCTTTGCATGAAATGTTCCCTTGCTATCTCCAATTTTCATGAAGAGATCTCTAGTCTTTCCCATCCTATTCTCCTCTATTTCTTTGCGTTGTTCACTTAAGGCTTTCTCATCTCTCCTTGCTGTTTTCTGGAACTCTGCATTCAGTTGGATATTTCTTTCCTTTTCTCTTTTCCACTTTTCCACTTCCTTTTCTCTTTTCTTTTCTCTTTCCACTTCTCTTCTTTTTCTTGGCTATATGTAAGGCCTCATATTTGTAAGGCTTCATCAGACGACCACTTTGCCTTTTTCCATTTCTTTTTCTTGGGGTTGGTTTTGGTCACCATGTCTTGTACAGTGTTATGAACTTCCGTCCATAGTTCTTCAGGTACTCTTGTCTACCAGATCTAATCCCTTGACTCTGTTTGTCATTTTCACTGGGGCTTCCCCTGTGGCTCAGAGGTAAAGTATCCACCTGCAGTGCAGTAGACACAGGAGACCCGGGTTTGACACCCGGGTTGGGAAGATCCAGGTGGAGAAGGAAATGGCAATCCAGTCCAGTATTCTTGCCTGGAATATCCCATGGACAGAGGAGCCTGGAAGGCTACAGTCCATGAGGTAGCAAAGAGTCAGACATGACTGAGCACTGTCTAATCATAACCTAAATGGCCTAGTGGTTTCCCTATTTTCTTCAATTTAAGCCTGAAGTTTTCAGTAAGGGGCTGATGATCTGAGCCACAGTTAGCTCCAGGTCTTGTTTTTGCTGACTGTATAGATCTTCTTCATCTTTGGTTGCAAAGAATATAATCAATCTGATTTCAGTATTGACCATCTGGTGATGTCCATGTGTAGAGTTGTCTTTTATGTTGTTGAAAGACTGTTTGCTATGACCAGTGCATTCTCTTGACAAAACTCTATTAGCCTTTGCTCTGCTTCATTTTATACTCAAGGTCAAACTTGCCAGTTACTCTAGATCTCTTGAATTTCTTCTTTTGTATTCCAATCCCATATAATGAAAAGGACGTCTTTTTTTTTTTTTTTTGGTGTTAGTTCTAGAAGGTCTTGTAGGTCTTCATAGAACCAGTTAATTTCAGCTTCTTCTTCTTTAGTGGTTGAGGCATAGATTTGGATTACTGTGATGTGGAGTGCTTTGCCTTGGAAATGAATCAAGATCATCCTGTCATTTTTGAGACTGCACCCAAATATAGCATTTCGGACTCTTGTTGATTATGAGGGCTACTCCATTTCTTCTAAGGAGTTCTTGCCCATAGTAGTAGATACAATGGTCATCTGAATTAAATTTACCCATTCTCGTCCATTTTAGTTCACTGATTCCTAAGATGTCACCCTGCTTATTTAACTTATATGCAGAGTACATCATGAGGAACGCTGGGCTGAAAGAAGCACAAGCTGGAATCAAGATTGCTGGGAGAAATATCAATAACCTCAGATATGCAGATGACACCACCCTTATGGCAGAAAGTGAAGAGCAACTAAAAAGCCTCTTGATGAAAGTGAAAGAGGAGAGTGAAAAAGTTGGCTTGAAGCTCAACATTCAGAAAACAAAGATCATGGCATCTGGTCCCATCACTTCATGGGAAACAGATGAGGAAACAGTGTCAGACTTTATTTTTTTGGGCTCCAAAATCACTGCGGATGCTGACTGCAGCCATGAAATTAAAAGATGCTTACTCCTTGGAAGGAAAGTTATGACCAACCTAGATAGCATATTAAAAAAGCAGTGACATTGCCAACCAAAGTCTGTCTAGTCAAGGCTATGGTTTTTCCAGTAGTCATGTATGGATGTGAGAGTTGGACTATGAAGAAAGCTGATCGCCGAAGAATTGATGCTTTTGAACTGTGGTGTTGGAGAAGACTCTTGAGAGTCCCTTGGACTGCAAGGAGATCCAACCAGTCCATCCTAAAGGAGATCAGTCCTGGATGTTCATTGGAAGGACTGATGCTAAAGTTGAAGCTCCAATACTTTGGCCACCTCATGCGAAGAGTTGACTCACTGGAAAAGTCTCTGATGCTGGGAGGGATTGGGGGCAGGAGGAGAAGGGGACGACAGAGAATGAGATGGCTGGATGGCATCACCAACTCGATGGAGGTGGGTTTGAGTGAACTCCAGGAGTTGGAAATGGACAGGGAGGCCTGGCGTGCTGTGATTCATGGGGTCACAAAAAGTTGGACACAACTGAATTGAACTGAAGTTGTCGATGTTCACTTTGCCATTTCCTTCTTGATCATGTCTCCTTTACCTTGATTCATGAACCTAATCTTCCGGGCTCCTATGCGATATTGTTCTTTATAGCATCAGACTTGACTTTCACCACTAGATACATCCACAACTGAGCATCATTTCTCCTTTCCCCAGTCTCTTCATTCTTTCTGGAGCTGTTATTCTGCTCTTCCCCAGTAGCATATTGGACACCTGTCGACCTGGGGGGCTCATCTTCTGGTGTAATATCTTTTTGCCTTTTCATGATATTCATGGGATTCTCAATGCAAGAATGCTGAAGTAGTTTGCCATTCCCTTCTCCAGTGGACCACATTTTGTCAGAACTCTCCACCATGATCTGTCTGTCTTGGGTGGCCCTGCATGGCATGGGTCATAGCTTCATTGAGTTATACAAGGCTATCATCCATATGATCATTCTGGTTAGCTTTCTGTGATTGTGGTTTTTATATTGGAGATTATGGGATTATAGTTCTTATTTCTTCTGTCTGTCCTCTGATAAGTGAAGATAAGAGGCTTGTGCAAGGTTCCTGATGGGAGGAACTGGCTGTGGGGAAACTGGGTCTTTCTCTAGTGGGCAGGGCCATGCTCAGTAAATCTTTAATCCAATTTTCTGCTGGTGGGAGCCTGGCAAGCTACAGTCCATGAGGTAGCAAAGAGTCAATACATGACTGAGCAGTGTATAATCATAAGGGATTTGATTTAGGTCATACCTGAATGGCCTAATGGTTTTCCCTATTTCCTTCAATTTAAGCCTGAATTTTGCAATAAGGAGCTGCTCCCTCCCTGTTAGTTGTTTGGCCGAGGCAACCAATTTCTGGAGTCTACAGGCTCTATGGTAGGGCTACTCAGTTCAGTTAAGTTCAGTCGCTCAATCGTGTCCCACTCTTTGCGACCCCATGAATCACAGCACGCCAGGCCTCCCTGTCCATCACCAACTCCCGGAGTCCACCCAAACCCATGTCTATCGAGTCGGCTATACCATCCAACCATCTCATCTTCTTTTGTTCCCTTCTTCACCTGCCCTCATTCTTTCCCAGTATCAGGGTCTTTTCAAATGAGTCAACTCTTCACATCAGGTGGCCAAAGTATTGGAGTTTCAGCTTCAGCATCAGTCCTTCCAATGAACACCCAAGACTGATCTCCTTTAGGATGGACTGGTTGGATCGCCTTGCAATCCGAGGCACTCTCAAGAGTCTTCCCCAACACCACAGCGCTCAGTTTTCTTTATAGTCCAACTCTCACATCCATACATGACTACTGGAAAAACCATAGCCTTGACTAGGTGGACCTTTGTTGGCAAAGTAATGTCTCTACTTTTTAATATGCTGTCTAGATTGGTCATAACTTTTCTTCCAAGGAGTAAGCATCTTTTAATTTCATGGCTGCAGTCACCATCTGCAGTTATTTTGGAGCCCAAAAAAAATAAAGTCTGCCACTGTTTCTATTGTTTCCCCATCTATTTGCCATGAAGTGATGGGACCGGATGCTCTGAATGTTGAGCTTTAAGCCAACTTTTTCACTCTCCTCTTTCACTTTCATCAAGAGGCTCTTTAGTTCTTCTTCACTAAGGGTGAATAAGGGTGGTGTCATCTGCATATCTGAGGTTATTGATATTTCTCCCAGCAATCTTGATTCCAGCTTGTGCTTTTTCCAGCCCAGTGTTTTACATGATGTACTCTGCATATAAGTTAAATAAGCAGGGTGATAATATACAGTCTTGACATACTCTTTTTCCTATTTGGATCCGGTCTGTTATTCAATGTCCCGTTCTAACTGTTGCCTCCTGACTTGCGTACAGATTTCTCAAGAAGCAGGTCATGTGGTCTGGTATTCCCATCTCTTTCAGAATTTTCCACAGTTTGTGGTGATTCACACAGTCAGAGGCTTTGGCATAGTCAATAAAGCAGAAATAGATGTTTTTCTGGAACTCTCTTGCTTTTTTGATGATCCAGTGGATGTTGGCAATTTGATCTCTGGTGCCTCTGCCTTTTCTAAAACCAGCTTGAACATCAGGAAGTTCACGGTTCACATACGCTGAAGCCTGGCTTGGAGAATTTTGAGCATGACTTTACTAGCGTGTGAGAGGAGTGCAATTGTGCGGTAGTTTGAGCATTCTTTGGCATTGCCTTTCTTTGGGATTGGAATGAAGACTGACCTTTTCCAGTCCTGTGGCCACTGCTGAGTTTTCCAAATTTGCTGGCATATTGAGTGCAGCACTTTCACAGCATCATCTTTTAGGATTTGAAATAGCTCAACTGGAATTCCATCACCTCCACTAGCTTTGTTCATAGTATGCGTCCTAAGGCCCACTTGACTTCACATTCCAGGATGTCTGGCTCTAGGTGAGTGATCACACCATCGTGATTATCTGGGTCATGAAGATCTTTTTTGTATAGTTCTTCTGTGTATTCTTGCTACCTCTTCTTAATATCTTCTGCTTCTGTTTGGTCCATACCATTTCTGTCCTTTATTGTGTCCACCCTTTGCACCAAGGGTGTCTCTAATTTTCTTGAAGGGATCTCTAGTCTTTCCCATCCTATTATTTTCCTCTATTTCTTTGCACTGATCGCTGAGGAAGGCTTTCTTATCTCTCCTTGCTATTCTTTGGAACTCTGCATTCAAATGGGTGTATCTTTCCATTTCTGCTTTGCTTTTCGCTTCGCTTCTTTTCAGAGCTATTTGTAAGACCTCCTCAGACAGCTATTTTGCCTTTTTGCATTTTTCTTGGAGATGGTCTTGATCCCTGTCTCCTGTACAATGTCATGAACCTCTGTCCGTATTTCATCAGGCACTCTTTCTACCAGATCTAGTCCCTTAAATCTATTTGTCACTTCTATTGTATAATCGTAAGGGATTTGATTTAGGTCATACTTGAATGGTCTGGTGGTTTTCCCTACTTTCTTCAAAAGTAGGGCTACTGGCAACCTTCAAAAAGGACTTATGCCAGCACACACCTCCCAGGGCTGCTGCTGCCAGTGCCCCATCCCCTCAGTAGGCCACTTCTGACCTGTGCCTCTGCAGGAGACTCTCAAACTCTGACAGGCAGGTCTGGCTCAGTCTTGTGAGTTCACTGCTCCTTTCCCCTGGATTCTGGTGTGCACAAGATTTTGTTTGTGCCCTCCAAGAGTCACTGTTTCCCCCAGTCCTGAACTGCTACTGCTAAGTCACTTCAGTCGTGTCCAACTCTGTGTGACCCCATAGATGGAAGCCCACCAGGCTCCCCCATCCCTGGGATTCTCCAAGCAAGAACACTGGAGTGGGTTGCTATTTCCTTCTCCAGTGTGTGAAAGTGAAAAGTGAAAGTGAAGTCGCTCAGTCGTGTCAGACTCGTAGCGACCCCATGGACTGCAGCCTACCAGGCTCCTCCATCCATGGGATTTTCTAGGCAAGAGTACTGGAGTGGCTTGCCATTGCTTTCTTTTTTTGTTAAAAATGTGTTTCTTTTGATCATATATTTCTAAATGGAATCTTGTACTTTATATTTTTGTCAAATCCATAGAGCTACATATTTGGCTCTTCCACCTTTGAAAAAGGTCCTCCATGTAACCTATTTGGCTGGATGAGTTCTCATTGTCATTCCTGTCAACCAAATCAGACATACTTTCTGACAGAGAAGTCTGACTTCATTTTTTAAATTCAAATAGACATGTTAGCATTCATCCCTATGACAGCCATCTCTCTTCTGAATTCAGATTCTAAGATGACAAGATAGGTAAGTCTTGGAGCCTTGCCTTGAGCTTATCACTTGGCCAAAACAAGATTCCACTGCCTTTGTTATCCCTTACTAATGCTTTCTTTGCCTTACTATGAGAGAACCTTCCCTTAGGGATAGTGCATGCTTGATAGTAAGGGGAGAAAGGGTGCTGATAAATGGAACTGGTAAAAATTATTACTCCCTCCCCACCCTACAATGTACTTGAATTCAGAACTTCCAGCAGCCAGAGTACTCTATTTTTGCATTGGCAGGTGGTTTCTTTACCAGCTGAGCCATGAGGGTAGCCCCTTGTATTTCTAATACTGAGCTTCCCTGTTAAATAAGTGAATGGCATAAATCTCTATTACAGGTTTCTTGATTAAAAATAGTTGCTCCGAAACTGAAACTTGTCCCTGAGGCACCTGTACATTTTTACACTCTAGGGCAATGCACCTTGGAAAGATTCAGGATGGGTGGAAAGTAAGCTTTTCTTTTATGAAGTAGGAATAGGTAATATATCTTTATTTTTTTAAATTTTTATTTAATAAATGGTACAAAGCACAATGTCAAAAACATTAACAGTTAAAATTTCACCAAATGAAAAAATACTATAGAATACACAGTTATAAAAAGCTACATTAAGTTATTTTACAACTGCCTCAAGCTGCAAAAAGAAAAAAAAACCCAGTGCCATACCTAAGTTATCCCTCTCTCAAAATAATGCCATTTATGTTATAAACCATGAGCACCCCATCAAAGATGGGAACTGCTTTTGTTAATTCATATATATATATATATATATATAACTATCACTTTGCTATACACCTGAAACAAACACAACACTGTAAATAAAATATAGTACAATATAAAATTAAGTAACAGACCTTTGGGGCTTTACACTGAGTTAGAGTTCCTATCAGAGGGATAACAGCACCACAGCCATACTGAATCCTCATGAAGGAGGCACACGAATGACTGGATTACAAGAGTTACAGGAATGAGAGCTGCTCACTTCCCAGAAACTACAGCTCACAGAAAACCAACAAAGGCACGAGATACAGACCATTTACTTATGAATGTGTAAAACTCAAGAAAGTCCACATTATTCCTACAACATGTTGAAAGTGCTTCAGAATTCACACAATACTAATTTTCTTTTGGTTCTGGTTAAATTATATATACCAGTTTATAACAAATGGTAAAATCTGTAACTCTGTTCAAAGTTTTAAAAGATTACTTAAGAATAGTTTCTTGTATTTCTATGCCACCTTTATAGTTCTGGTTTCTCATTTTTTAATTAGTAAATTCAGCATGCAGGTTCTATCCCAGGCTAATTTATACACTTCCGGAAGGTACGGCCTCTTAAATCCACAGAGTGTTGAGGTGGGGAGCCCCCAACCACGTCAGATTCATTTCACATATGATAATATACATGTTTCAATCCATTCTCCCAAATTATCCCACCCTTGCCCTCTCCCACAGAGTCCGAGACTGCTCCACACATCCGTGTCTCTCCTGCTGTCTCCTAATCAGGGTTATTGTTATCCTCTTGCTATATTCCGTATATATGTGTTAATATACTGTATTGGTGTTTTTCTTTCTGGCTTACTTCACTCTGTATAATAGGCTCCAGTTTCATCCACCTCATTAGAACTAATTCAAATGTATTCTTTTTAATTGCTGAGTAGTACTCCATTGTGTAAATGTACCACAGCTTTCTTATCCATTCATCTGCAGATGGACATCTAGGTTGTTTCCATTTCCTAGCTATAATAAACAGTGCTGCGATGAACATTGGAGTACATGTGTGTCTTTCAATTCTGGTTTCCTCGGTGTGTATGCCCAGGAGTGCGATTGCTGGGTCGTATGGCAGTTCTATTTCCAGTTTTTTAAGGAATCTCCACACTGTTCTCCACAGTGGTTGTACTAGTTTTCATTCCCACCAACAGTGTAATAGGGTTCCCTTTTCTCCACACCCTCTCCAGCGTTTATTGCTTGTAGACTTTTGGATAGCAGCCATTCTGACTGGCGTGAAATGGTACCTCATTGTGGTTTTGATTTGCATTTCTCTGATTATGAATGATGTTGAGCATCTTTTCGTGTGTTTGTTAGCCATCTGTAAGTCTTCTTTGGAGAAATGTCTGTTTAGTTCTTTGGCCCATTTTTTGATTGGGTCGTTTATTTTTCTGGAATTGAGCTGCAGGAGTTGCTTGTATATTTTTGAGATTAATCCTTTGTCAGTTGCTTCATTTGCTATTATTTTCTCCCATTCTGAAGGCTGTCTTTTCACCTTGCTTATAGTTTCCTTCATTGTGCAAAAGCTTTTAATTTTAATTAGGTCCCATTTGTTTATTTTTGCTTTTATTTCCATGACTGTGGGAGGTGAGTCATAGAGGATCCTGCTGTGATTTACGTCAGAGAGCGTTTTGCCTATGTTTTCCTCTAGGATTTTTATAGTTTCTGGTCTTAAATTTAGATCTTTAATCCATTTTGAGTTAATTTTGTGTATGGTGTTAGGGAGTGTTCTAGTTTCATTCTTTTACAAGTGGTTGACCAGTTTTCCCAGCACCACTTGTTAAAGAGATTGTCTTTTCTCCATTGAATATTCTTGCCTCCCTTGTCAAAGATAAGGTGTCCATAGGTGCATGGATTTATCTCTGGACTTTCTATTTTGTTCCATTGATCTATATTTCTGTCTTTATGCCAGTACCATACTGTCTTGATGACTGTGGCTTTGTGGTAGAGCCTAAAGTCCGGCAGGTTGATTCCCCCAGTTCCATTCTTCTTTCTCAAGATTGCTTTGGCTATTCGAGGTTTTTTGTATTTCCATACAAATTGTGAAATTATTTGTTCTAGCTCTGTGAAAACCACCGTTGGTAGCTTGATAGGGATTGCATTGGACTTGTAAATTACTTTGGGTAATATATTCATTTTCACAATATTTATTCTTCCAATCCATGAACATGGTATATTTCTCCATCTATTAGTGTCCTCTCTGATTTCTTTCAGCAATGTTTTATAGTTTTCTATATACAGGTCTTTTGTTTCTTTAGGTAGATATAGTCCTCAGTGTTTTATTCTTTTCGTTGCAACAGTGAATGGAATTGTTTCCTTAATTTCTCTTTCTATTTTCTCATTATTAGTGTATAGGAATGCAAGGGATTTCTGTGTGTTGATTTTATATCCTGCAACTTTACTATATTCATTGATTAGCTCTAGTAATTTTCTGGTAGAGTCTTTAGGGTTTTCTGTGTAGAGGATCATATCATCTACAAACAGTGAGAGTTTTACTACTTCTTTTCCAGTTTGAATTCCTTTTATGTCTTTTTCTGCTCTGATTGCTGTGGCGAAAACTTCCAAAACTATGTTGAATAGTAGTGGTGAGAGTGGGCACCCTTGTCTTGTTCCTGACTTTAAGGGAAACACTTTCAATTTTTCACCATTGAGGATAATGTTTGCTGTGGGTTTGTCATATATTGCTTTTATTACATTGAGGAATGTTCCTTCTATTCCCGCCTTCTGGAGGGTTTTGATCATAGATGGATATGATGAATTTTGTCAGAGGCTTTCTCTGCATCTATTGAAATAATCATATGGTTTTTATTTTTCAGTTTGTTAATGTGGTGTAGTACATTGATTGATTTGCGGATATTGAAGAATCCTTGCATCCCTGGGGTAAAGCCCACTTGGTCATGATGTATGATCTTTTTAATGTGTTGTTGGATTCTGATTGCTAGAATTTTGTTAAGGATTTTTGCATCTATGTTCATCAGTGATATTGGCCTGAAATTCTCTTTTTTTGTGGCATCTTTGTCAGGTTTTGGTATTAGGGTGATGGTGGCCTCCTAGAATGAGTTAGGAAGTTTACCTTCCTCTGCAATTTTCTGGAAGAGTTTGAGTAGGATAGGTGTTAGCTCTTCTCTAAATTTTTGGTAGAATTCAGCTGTGAAGCCATCTGGACCTGGGCTTTTGTTTGCTGGAAGATTTCTGATTACAGTTTCAATTTCCAAGCTTGTGATGGGTTCGTTAAGATTTTCTATATCTTCCTGGTTCAGTTTTGGAAAGTTATACTTTTCTAAGAATTTGTCCATTTCTTGCAAGTTGTCCATTTTATTGGCATATAATTGCTGATAATAGTCTCTTATGATCCTTAGTATTTCTGTGTTGTCTGTTGTGATCTCTCCCTTTTCATTTCCAATTTTATTGATTTGGTTCTTCTCCCTTTGTTTCTTGATGAGTCTGGCTAGTGGTTTGTCAATTTTATTTACCCTCTCAAAGAACCAGCTTTTGGCCTTGTTGATTTTTGCTATGGTCTCTTTTGTTTCTTTTGTATTTATTTCTTCCCTAATTTTTAAGATCTCTTTCCTTCTACTAACCCTAGGGTTCTTCATTTCTTCCTTTTCTAGTTGCTTTAGGTGTAGAGTTAGGTCATTTAGTTGGCTTTTTTCTTGTTTCTTGAGGTATGCCTGTATTGCTATGAACCTTCCCCTTAGCACTGCTTTTGCAGTGTCCCACAGGTTTTGGGTTGTTGTGTTTTCATTTTCATTCATTTCTATGCATATTTTGATTTCTTTTTTGATTTCTTCAATGATTTGTTCATTATTTTAGCAGCGTGTTGTTCAGCCTCCATATGTTAGAATTTTTAATAGTTTTTCTCCTGTAATTGAGATCTAGTCTTATTGCATTGTGGTCAGAAAAGATGCTTGGAATGATTTCAATTTTTTAAATTTACCAAGGCTAGATTTATGGCCCAGGATGTGATCTATCCTGGAGAAGGTTCCGTGTGCACTTGAGAAGAAGGTGAAATTCATTGTTTTGGGGTGAAATGACCTATAGAGATCTATTAGGTCTAACTGGTCTATTGTATCATTTAACTTTTGTGTTTCCTTGTTAATTTTCTGTTTAGTTGATCTATTCATAGGTGTGAGTGGGGTATTAAAGTCTCCCAGTATTATTGTATTATTGTTGATTTCCCCTTTCATACTTGTTAGCTTAAGTCTTACATATTGTGGTGCTCCTATGTTGGGTGCATATATATTTATAATTGTTGTATCTTCTTCTTGGATTGAGCCTTTGATCATTATATAGTGTCCTTCGTTGTCTCTTTTCACAGCCTTTTTCTTAAAGTCTATTTTATCTGATATGAGTATTGCTACTCCTGCTTTCTTTTGATCTATATTTGCGTGGAATATCTTTTTCCAGCCCTTCACTTTCAGTCTGTATGTGTCCCTCGTTTTGAGGTGGGTCTCTTGTAGACAACATATATGGGGTTCTTGTTTTTGTATCCATTCAGCCAGCCTTTGTCTTTTGGTTGGGGCATTCCACCCATTTACGTTTAAGTAATTATTGATAATTATGATCCTGTTGCCATTTTCTTTATTGTTTTGGGTTCAAGTTTATACACTCATTCTGTGTTTCCTGTCTAGAGAATGTCCTTTAGCATTTGTTGGAGAGCTGGTTTGGTGATGCTGAATTCTCTCAGCTTTTGCCTGTCTGTAAAGCTTTTGATTTCGCCTTCATATTTGAATGAGATCCTTGCTGGGTACAGTAATCTGGGCTGTAGGTTATTTTCTTTCATCACTTTAAGTATGCTCTTCCATTCCTTCCTGGCCTGAAGAGTTTCTATTGAAAGGTCAGCTGTTATCCTTATGGGGATCCCCTTGTGTGTTAATTGTTGCTTTTCTCTTGCTGCTTTTAATATTTGTTCTTTGTGTTTGATCTTTGTTAATTTGATTAATATGTGTCTTGGGGTATTTCGCCTTGCGTTTATCCTGTTTGGGACTCTCTGGGATTCTTGGACTTGGGTGATTATTTCCTTCCCCATTTTAGGAAAAATTTCAACTATTATCTCAAGTATTTTCTCATGGTCTTTCTTGTCTTCTTCTTCTGGGATTCCTATGATTCGGATGTTGGGGCATTTAAAATTGTCCCAGAGGTCTCTGAGATTGTCCTCAGTTCAGTTCAGTTCAGTCGCTTAGTTGTGTCCGACTCTTTGCGACCCCATGAATCACAGCACGCCAGGCCTCCCTGCCCGTCATCAACTCCCGGAGTTCACTCAAACTCATGTCCATCGAGTCGGTGATGCCAGCCAGCCATCTCATTCTCTGTTGTCCACTTCTCCTCCTGCCCCCGATCCCTCCCAGCATCAGACTCTTTTCCAGTGAGTCAACTCTTCGCATGAGGTGGCCAACGTATTGGAGCTTCAGCTTTAGCATCAGTCCTTCCAATGAACACCCAGGACTGATCTCCTTCAGGATGGACTGGTTGGACAGGCTGGATGGACTCCTTGCTGTCCAAGGGACTCTCAAGAGTTTTCTCCAAAACCAGAGTTCAAAAGCATCAATTCTTCGGTGCTCAGCTTTCTTCACAGTCCACCTCTCACATCCATACATGACCACTGGAAAAACCATAGCCTTGACTAGACGGACTGTTTTCATTCAGTTCAGTTCAATTCAGTCGCTCAGTCGTGTCCGACTCTCCGCGACCCCGTGAGTCACAGCACGCCAGGCCTCCCTGTCCATCACCAGCTCCCAGAGTTCACTCAAACTCATGTCCACAGAATCGGTGATGCCATCCAGCCATCTCATTCTCTGTCGTCCCCTTCTCCTCCCGCCCGCAACCTTTCCTAGGATCAGAGTCTTTTCCAGTGAATCAACTCATCGCATGAGGTGGCCAAAGTATTGCAGTTTCAGCTTTAGCATCAGTCCTTCCAATGAACACTCAGGATTGATCTCCTTTAGAATGGACTGGTTGGATCTCCTTGCAGTCCAAGGGACTCTCAAGAGTCTTCTCCAACACCACAGTTCAAAAGCATCGATTCTTCGGCGATCAGCTTTCTTCACAGTCCAACTCTCACATCCATACATGACTACTGGAAAAACCATAGCCTTGACTAGACAGACTTTGGTTGGCAGTGTCACTGCTTTTTTAATATGCTATCTAGGTTGGTCATAACTTTCCTTTCAAGGAGTAAACGTCTTTTAATTTCATGGCTGCAGTCAGCATCTGCAGTGATTTTGAAGCCCAGAAAAATAAAGTCTGACACTGTTTCCACTGTTTTTCCATCTATTTCCCATGAAGTGATGGGACCAGATGCCATGATCTTTGTTTTCTGAATGTTGAGCTTCAAGCCAACCTTTTCACTCTCCTCTTTCACTTTCATCAAGAGGCTTTTGAGTTCCTCTTCACTTTCTGCCATAAGGGTGGTATCATCTGCATATCTGAGGTTATTGATATTTCTCCTGGCAATCTTGATTCCAGCTTGTGCTTCTTCCAGCCCAGCGTTCCTCATGATGTACTCTGCATATAAGTTAAATAAGCAAGGTGACAATATACAGCCTTGTCGTACTCCTTTTCCTATAGTAATCGCTAAATTAGTAGATTTTTGTTCTTACGCTATTGATTTGTTTATTTAGGACATTGAACAGACATAATCAAGAGATTATTTAACATTAAACTCCAGATTTACAATTTTAAGTTGGAAAATATGGACCCACGTCTCCACTTGGCAGTAATCAGTTAGACCTGAACTGGGATTCTCTCTTTTAGACAGTGTATGTGCTTTGTGCTTTTAGTTCTGCAAGGTCTCAAGGCATTTATATTTCTGACCTCTGGTCTTAGATTGAATGGTATTTAGTCCCTTCTGCTTGTTAGCATGTTAGAATAGTATTTAACTTGAAAAATAGATAAATTTGATTGAATTATTAACTGCTTGTGTTATTTCTTAAGCATATCACGAATTGTTAAAGAGAACTTTAGAAGACTATAATAAATCAGCAGTTAAATACTCAATCAACCGTTGAATACTAAATGATTTCTAAACCTTGTTTTAGAGGGAAGTAAATATTTTCCTTCCTCTACTTTATTTCCCGTTTCCTCTTTGGCTTAGAATTGCATTGGTTGTGAGGGATAATAAGGCTGGATAGAGCATTTGAAAACATATGAATAACAAAAAATAAATGCTTAATGGTAGATTAGATGACTACTAGAAATAGAAGAAATACAAATGAAAGTGAGAAAATGAAAACATGTATTAAATTAGCAAAGACTGACACTACTCAGTGTTAAGGAAGTGGGGAAATTGTCACTCTCCTGTACTGCCTGAAAAAATGTGAATTAATACAATCTCATTGAAAGGAATTTGGGAATATATATACAAAGTCTTTTAAAAGATGCATACATTTTTAACCATTCCACTTCTAAAAATGAAATATTTGGCCAGGTATACAAAGATAGATGTTAAAAGATGGTTATCATAGTATTTTTATATTAGTAAAAAATTAATTAACCATCAAAAGATAAGTGGTTAAATAAATTACTATGTATACTTAATATGCTAGAGTACCAGGTAACCATTTAAATTGTTAATAAAATTCATTGTCAAAATTGGACCTGAAAATATTATATAACGTATGGAAGAGAGCCTCATCATCAAAAATGGCAAGTTAAGTATTATATTTGATTTTTAGGTAATATTTTAATGTTTAAGCAAAACGCTATTCTTTATCTGGTTATTATCATATGGGTGCTGACTTGCATCAATCTGTCAAGTTCAGGAAGCATTAGCTGTCAGCTAGCTAGTGACGTTTGATATGAGAAATGTATTTTTGTTACACAAGTAGAATATATTGTCTCCTTTTCTAAGCCAAGACTAATATTTTGTTTCCAAAGGAAAACTCAAACGTTTTCCACATTATTCTTTCTGGACAGTTGTAGGTTTCCTTCCAAAAGCAACATTCATAGATTCTCTATTTTTCTTATCAAACTTGAAATAGGCCAGATAGTTTCATGGATTTCTTTGTTTATTTGTTTGTTTAATTTTAAAGAAACTTTGCTTACTGTGAAATTTTCAATTTGGTGTAGTAAATGATAACAAAACTAATATTGTTATTCCAGAGAGATCCTAATTCAGGCTTTTCTTGACTGTTAGTAGAGACTCATATTTTCCATAAATGTACTGTATCCTAAATTAATTCCTTTTCCCCCCTTTAATATAAAATACAAATTCAAGCATTCTTTGTGGACTGAATCTTTGATTAGATAAAAACTTTGGTTTTTAAGGTTTTTGTGTATCTTTAGCAGTTCCATAGAACCTTTCCAAAAGGATAAAAGAACAAGAATATTTTATTAATTGTAATCTGATGTCAATTTTAATATATATTTAGATATATAAATGTTCATGTATAATAATGATATAGTTAACTTGATTGAGTACCACCTATGTTATTATTCATATAAATCAGATAAATAATATTTTAATTTCTATTTTATGTAAAGCTTCCAAATTTAGTGTAAACTTTTCATAAGGTTAACATGAGCCATCACCCCAGTTTGTTGTTTATGTTTAAGAACATGTTATTTAAATCTTTGTTTATTCTTCTAAATCATTCTTTGTATGTTTTGCATAAGATAATTTATGTTTGCCATCTCATCTACTTTTCGAAATGTTTTTCCTACAGTTATGCAGAAGGCATGGAGAGAAAGGAATCCTCCAGCTCGAATCAAAGCAGCCTATCAAGCTTTAGAATTAAACAATGAGTAAGTTTGAAATATAATATATGGAAAATACGGTTGTTTTGAAGGAAACCCAGTCAAATGATTTTGTTTCTTTTTTCTATCCCTAAGACATTTGGAGTCCTTAATGTTCCCCTTTCTCTTTTTGCATACTAGGGACAAAATTTGCAGTGTTCATTGACATTTGTTTTTTGCTTCTGAAATTGTAAACTTATATGCTTTTGAATATGAATTATGTAGAAATATTTTTCAAAAGGGAGAATACTGATCTAATTGATGATAATACTTGATAGAGTACTAAAATACTTATGCCACCCATTTTAATTTTGTTTTTCATTTATGTCATTCACTGAAAGCATTCATTCAGTCCTGAGACCTGTAGTTGCTAGTAGAATTGGAGGATTGGGAAGGGAATTCAAAATAAGAAAAACATGGCTCTAACCTTATTATTTTTAATGTTAGCAGCATTTATATTTTTAAAGTTCCTTCTATCAACTTTATATTTTAAAAAGTATAAGTGAACTTAATATTTAAATAAGATCAATAAATATTGATGTAATATTAAATAAATGCCAAGAGTAAAAAATGGGCCTAGTTGGGATTAATCAAGGAATGCCTCCTGAATAATGTGAATTTAGCATTGTCCCCATACTCCTCCTTTCTCCCCTACCACAGATATATTAATCCTTATTAAGAAGACTTACCCAAGGTAGAACAGAAATGTCAGTATAGGGAACTCAGCAAGCAGTGAATCAAGTTTATTGAGACTCTGAAAATGAATCAAAAGTTTATTGCAATCTGGAGAATGCTTAATCAATTTTAAGAAAGAACTGAATTTCTTTAAGAGAGTTTTATTTATTTATTTATTTTTGGTGTTTTAACTTACGTGAACCCCATCCTCCACCCCCTAGCTCAGTGGTAGCCTTGAAGACAATAGTCACTCTTCTGGGTATAATTCCGTCTATCAGAGGAAGCAGACTGGATCATATTCTCAAAGAACTGTGTTCTAAAATGGTCTGACTGGTCTGATGAACCCATGAAGGACCAGCTCTAAGGGCTTGCCTTTTTTACTTTGGTTAATTTGAAACTCTCCCAGCACTGATACAGCTATAATGGGGAAGGGGGTGCAGTTAGTGGGGTGGGCGGGCTGGCATTTGTTGAAAATATTTAACGGCAAATGTGTTAGGGCCTACTGCCACGAGCAAGGGGTAACAACAGGCAAAATTAGACAAACTAGAAAGCTTGGGAGGAAAGGCTGAGGAATGAGAAACTGGGAAATAAAGGTTTTTAAAAGCTTCCACATATTCCTAGGAATCTCGGCAGCTTCACACATGTCCAAGTTTGGGCACTTGCTCAGAAAAGGCTTAAGGCCCTAAGCTCTCATGTCTGTCTAATTTTCAGGTTCTGCACAAACAGAAAGTGAAAGCTAAATCACTGTGGATGCTGATTGCAGCCATGAAATTAAAAGACGCTTACTCCTTGGAAGGAAAGTTATGCCAACCTAGATAGCATATTAAAAAGCAGAGACATTACTTTGCCAACAAAGGTCCATCTAGTCAAGGCTATGGTTTTTCCCGTGGTCATGTATGGATGTGAGAGTTGGACTGTGAAGAAAGCTGATCGCCAAAGAATTGATGCTTTTGAACTGTGGTGCTGGAGAAGACTCTTGAGAGTCCCTTGGACTGCAAGGAGATCCAACCAGTCCATTCTAAAGGAGATCAATCCTGAGTGTTCATTTGAAGGACTGATGCTAAAGGTGAAACTCCAATACTTTGGCCACCTCATGTGTCGAGTTGACTCACTGGAAAAGAGTCTGATGCTAGGAAGAATTGGGGGCGGGAGGAGACGGGGACGACAGAGAATGAGATGGCTGGATGGCATCACTGACTCGATGGACATGAGTTTGAGTGAACTCCGGGAGTTGGTGATGGACAGGGAGGCCTGGCGTGCTGTGATTCATGGGGTCGCAAAGAGTCGGACACAACTGAGCGACTGAACTGAACTGAACTAATACGTGATGAGTTGCTTCTCTCTTGCTGCTTTCAGGTATCTGCCCTTATCTCTGATTTTTGAATCCTTGATTATAATGTATCTCATTGTGGATATCTTTGAGTATGTCTTCTGTGGGGTGTGTTGAGCTTCTTTGATGATCCATACCTTTCATCAAATTTGGAGTCTTTTCAGCCAATTTTTCTTCAAATAGTCTTTTTTGCCTCTTTCTATCTTTCTGGGACTCCATTATGCATAGGTAAGTGTGTTTAACAGTGTCCCACAGGTTTCTTAGGCTCTGTTCTCTTTGCTTCATTCTTTTATTTTTGACCAAAATCAAGTTTTCTGATTCCTTCTTCTGCCTGTTTAGATCTGCTGCTGAACCCCAATAGGAAATTTTAAATTTCAGTTAAACTTTTCAACTCTAGAATTTCTATTTAGCTTTTATCATTTCTACCTCTTCACTGATATTCTCTAATCCGAGACAGATTCTCAAGGTTTCATTTAATTCTTTGTATATGGCTTCCTTTACCTCCTTGAGCATATTTTAAATAGTTGATTTAAAGAAAAGTCCAAAGTCTGGGCTTCCTCAAGGGCAGTTTCTATTCATTTCCTTCTTGTCTCTGTGAAAGGCATGTTTTGCTGCTTTGTGTGTCTTATAATTTTTTTGTTGAAAACTGGAAATTTAAAATATTATAATCTAGCAACTCTAGAAATCAGATTTCCTCTCCTCCCCAAGGGTTGTTGTTGCTGTTTATAGTTGTTTGTTTAGTAACTTCTGAACTGATTTTGTAGTTTATATTCTCTGTCATGAGTGACTAGTGAAGTCTCTGCTCTTTTAGCATAATAGTTAGTGACTTGATAGAGATTGCCCTAAACCCCTGAAATAAAAAACAAAACAAAAAACAAGTCTTTGCAGATGGGTTCTGTGTGTGTATGGGGGCATACCTTAAACATTCAGTCAGGCAGTTTACAACTTTGCCTTCAGTTCAGTTCAGTTCAGTTCAGTCGCTCAGTCGTGTCCGACTCTTTGCGACCCCATGAATCACAGCACGCCAGGCCTCCCTGCCCGTCATCAACTCCCGGAGTTAACTCAAACTCATGTCCATTGAGTCGGTGATGCCAGCCAGCCATCTCATTCTCTGTCTTCCCTGTCTCCTCCTGCCCCCAATCCCTCCCAGCATCAGACTCTTTTCCAGTGAGTCAACTCTTCGCATGAGGTGTCCAAAGTATTGGAGTTTCACCTTTAGCATCAGTCCTTCCAATGAACACCCAGGATTGATCTCCTTTAGAGTGGTCTGGTTGGATCTCCTTGCAGTCCAAGGGACTCTCAAGAGTTTTCTCGAACACCACAGTTCAAAATCATCGATTCTTCGGCAGTCAGCCCTCTTCACAGTCCAACTCTCACATCCATACATGACCACGGGAAAAACCATTGCCTTGACTAGACGGACCTTGGTTGGCAAAGTAATGTCTCTGCTTTTCAATATACTATCAAGGTTGGTCATAACCTTCCCTCCAAGGAGCAAGCGTCTTTTAATTTCATGGCTGCAGTCAGCATCTGCAGTGATTTTGGAGCCCAGAAAAATAAAGTCTGACACTGTTTCCACTGTTTTTCCATCTATTTCCCATGAAGTGATGGGACCAGATGCCATGATCTTAGTTTTCTGAATGTTGAGCTTCAAGCCAACCTTTTCACTCTCCTCTTTCACTTTCATCAAGAGGCTTTTGAGTTCCTCTTCACTTTCTGCCATAAGGGTGGTGTCATCTGCATATCTGAGGTTATTGATATTTCTCCCGGCAATCTTGATTCCAGCTTGTGCTTCTTCCAGCCCAGCGTTCCTCATGATGTACTCTGCATATAAGTTAAATAAGCAAGGTGACAATATACAACCTTGACGTACACCTTTTCCTATTTGGAACCAGTCTGTTGTTCCATGTCCAGTTCTAACTGTTGCTTCCTGACCTGCATACAGGTTTCTCAAGAGGCAGGTCAGGTGGTCTGGGGTTCCCATCTCTTTCAGAATGTTCCACAGTTTATTGTGATCCACACAGTCAAAGGCTTTGGCATAGTCAATGAAGCAGAAATAGATGTTTTTCTGGAACTCTCTTGCTTTCTCCATGATCCAGCGGATGTTGGCAATTTGATCTCTGGTGCCTCTGCCTTTTCTAAAACCTGCTTGAACATCTGGGAGTTCACGGTCTACATACTGCTGAAGCCTGGCTTGGAGAATTTTGAGCTTGACTTTACTAGCGTGTGAGATGAGTGCAATTGTGTGGTAGTTTGAGCATTCTAAAGTGAAAGTGTAGAAAAATATATTCCATACAAATAGTAACCAAAGAGAGATGGAGTGGTTAAACTAATACCAGACAAAATAGACTTTAAGACAAAAATTTTTACAAGACAAAGTTTGACATTATATAATGACAAATATTTAATTTATCAAGAAGATACAACAATTATAAACTTGTATACATTTAATAAGAGAGCCCCAAGTGTATGAACCAAAAGATGACAGAATTGAGGGAGAAATAAAGAGTTAAACAATAATAGTTGAAGACATCAGCACCTCATTTTCAATAATGAATAGAATAACTAGACAAAAGATACACAAAGAAATAGAAGACATGTTGAATGAACAATACTGTGAACCAAATACTGTATCTGTATCTAATAGATATCTACCCAACAACATTTCCATATACCCAAAGTGTACATGGAACATTCTCCAGGATACATCATAGTTAGGACATAAATAATTCTCAGTAAACTTAAAATGATTGTAATCATATAAACTATCTACCCTCACTACTATGAAATGAAACTAGGAGTCAGTAACAGAAGGAAATTCAAAAATTTCACCATATTGGAATGTGTGGAAATTAAACAACAAACTCTATAGACAAATAATGTCAAAAGAGAAATCACAAGATAAATTAGAAAAATGCTTTGGGATGAGTGAAAATGAAAAAATAACATATCAAAAATCATGAAATACAACAAAAGCAGTACATGCTCAGAGAAAAATTTATAGCTGTGAATACCTACATTAATAAAGAAAAAAGATCTTAAATCAGGAACTTAGCTTTATACCTTAAGGAGTTAGAAAATGAAGAGCCAACTAAACTCGAGGCAGAAGGGAGGGAGTAATAAAGATTCAGTTCAGTTCAGTCACTCAGTCATGTCCAACTCTTTGCGACCCCATGGACTGCAGTACACCAGGCTTCCCTATCCATCACCAACTTCTGGAGCTTACTCAAACTCATGTTCATCGAGTCGCTGATGCCATCCAACCATCTCACCCTCTGTCGTCCCCTTTTCCTCCTGCCTTCAGTCTTTCCCAGCATCAAGGTCTTTTCCAAGGAGTCAGTTCTTCGCATCAGGTGGCTAAAGTATTGGAGTTTCAGTGTCAGCATCAGTTCTTCCAGTGAATATTCAGGATTGATTTCCTTTAAGACTAACTGGTTAGATCTTGCAGTTCAGGGAACTCTCAAGAGTCTTCTCCAACACCACAGGTCAAAGGCATCAATTCTTCGGCACTCAGCCTTCTTTATAGTCCAACTCTCACATCCATACATGACTACTGGAAAAACCATCACTTTGACTAGATGGACCTTTGCTGGTAATGTCTCTGCTTTTTAATATGCTGTCTAGGTTGGTCATAACTTTCCTTCCAAGGAGTAACTGTCTTTTAATTTCATGGCTGCAGTCACCATCTGCAGTGATTTTGGAGCCCAAGAAAAAAAGTCTCTCACTGTTTCCATTGATTCCCCATCTATTTGCCATGAAGTGATGGGACCAGATGTCATGATCTTAGTTTTCTGAATGTTGGGTTTTAAGTGAGCTTGTTCACCCTCCTCTTTCACTTTCATCACAGGGTTGTTTAGTTCTTCACTTTCTGCCATGAGTGTGGTGTCATCTGCATATCTGAGGTTACTGGTATTTCTTCCGGCAATCTTGATTCCAGCTTGTGCTTTATCCAGCCCAGCATTTTGCATGATGTACTATGCGTATAAGTTAAATAAGCAGGGTCACAATATACAGCCTTGATATACGCCTTTCCTGATTTGGAACCAGTTTTTTGTTCCATGTCCAGTCTTCTCGGCCTTTTGGCTAAGATCAAGTGTAATAAATATTAGATATAAACAAAATAGAGAATAAAAAAAATAGAATCAATGAAACTAAAGGTTTTTTTTTTTTTAAGAGATCAACAGACCTGACAAACTTTAAGTTAGATGACCAGTTAAAAAAGGGAAGACTCAGCTTACTTAAAATCAAGAATGAAACTGGGGACATTACTACAACCTTAAAGAAATTAAAAATATTGTGAGAGAATGCTACGAACAGTTGTGTGCCAAATTGGATAACTTGACTGAAATGGACAAATGAAATGCACAAACTACCAAGACTGACTTCAGAAGAAATAGAAAATCTGGATATACCTGTAACCAATGAAGAGATTTCAGTTAAAAATTCCAAAGAAATCCTAGGACTAGATTACTTCACCAGTGATTTCTACCAAACTTTTAATGAAGAATTAACTATCCTTCTTAATCTCTTCAAAGAAATAGATGAGGAGGTAAGTCTTCCTAACTTACTCTGTGAGGCCAGTACTATTCTAAGACCAAAAGCAAAGAAAGACATCGTTGGAAACAAAAACTACAGACTATATTCACTATGAATAGAGATGGAGAAATTTTCAACAAAATACTAGCATACCAGCAGCAAATTAAAAGAATTATTCAAAAGAATTATGTGACCAAGTGGGATTATGCCAGGGAGGCAAGGGTGGTTTAATATGTGAAAATCATTCAACGTAAGACACCACATTGATAGACAAGAACCATGCAGTCATCTCTGTTGATGCTAAAAAAGTATTTGACAAAATCCAACACCATTTCATTATAAAAACAAGGCATGTGAGGAAACTTCCTCAGACTGTTAAGGACATCTCTGAAAAACCTATAGCTAACTACATACTTAAGACTGAAAGGCTGAGAGCTTGCCCTCTAAGATCAAGAATAGGCAAGAAAGCCTGCTCTTGCCAGGCTTCCAGGTGTCTCAGTGGTAAAGAATCTACCTTCCAATGCAGGAGACATAGGAAACCATCCCTGGTTTGGGAACATTGCCTGGAGTAGGAGATAGCAAACCTCTCCAGTATTCTTGCCTGGAGAATTCTGTGGACACAGGAGCTTAGCAGGCTACAGTCCATGGGGTTGCAAAGAGCTAGACATGACTGAGCACATATGCATGTCTGCTCTTGCCACTTCAATTTAACAGTGTACTGGAAGTGCTAACCAATCCACTTAGGTAATAAGAGGAGGAAAATGGCTTTTGTATTTCTGTTCAAAGATGACATGATCTTATATGTAGGAAATCTTAAAAAATCTACCATAGAACTATTGGAGCTACTAAAAAAGTTCAACAAAGTTGCAGGAAACAAAATCAACATAAAATCAGTTGTATTTTTATTCAATAGCAGTGAACAATCTGAAGCGGAATTAAGAAAACAGTTCCATTTATGGTAGCATCAAAAATATCAAAACATTTAAGAATAACCAAGGAAGTGCAAGACTTATACACTGAAAACTACAAAGTATTATCAAAAGGTTAAAGAAGACTTAAATAAATGAAAAGACATCATGTTCATGGGTTGGAACACTTATTATTGTTAGGATGCTAGTATTTGTCAAGTTGATGTACGAATTCATTGTAATCTCTATTGAAATTTCACTTGCTGGTTTTGCAGAAATGGACAAAATATCTTAAAATATGGTCTTAAAAATATGAGACTTCAAGTAGATGAAACATGAAACAATCTTGAAAAAGAGCAAAGTTGGAAGACTCATTTCCTGATTTCAAAACTTACTATGAAGCACCAATAATTAAATCTTAAGGATAGTCTTCTGGATTACTGGTATCAAACTGAGAGTTCAGAAATAACCTCGTACATCTATGGTCAGTTGAGTTTTTTTAAAAGTCCAATGTGTGTTCTCTCTTTTTTAAAAAAATTTTTTTTTTATTTGGCTGCCTCAGGTCTTAGTTGTGGCATGCAAAGTCTTTGTTGTAGCATGTGGGATGTTTTGTTGCAGCAGGCAGGCTCAGTCGCTCTGCAATATGTGGGGTTCAGGTTCCCCAACCAGGGATTGAACGTGCATCCCCTTAACTGCAAGGGAGATGCTCAATCACTGGTCCACCAGGGAAGTCCCAATGGTCAATTGATTTTTTAAAAGGGTGCCAAGACCATTCAATGGGGGAAAGAATAGTCTTCAACAAACAGTAACAGCTTGATAACCACATAACAAACATATGAAGTTAGACCCTTGACTCATACCATATACAATTAATTAAATGGTAAACAAAGAGCTAAACTTAAAAGCTAAAACTATAAAACTTTTAGAATGTTCATCACTATTGATTTGGCAGTGGTTTCTTAGACATGACAGCAGAAGCACAAGCCAAAAAAGGAAAATTAGATAAATTCAGTTCAGTCTCTCAGTCATGTCCGACTCTTTGCGACTCCAGGAACTGCAGCATGCCAAGCTTCCCTGTCTATCACCAGCTCCTGGAGCTTGCTCAAACTCATGTCCATTGAGTCGCTGATGCCATCCAACCATCTCATCCTCTGTCATCCCCTTCTCCTCCTGCCTTCAATCTTTCCCAGCATCAGGGTCTTTTCCAAGGAGTCAGTTCTTTGCATCAGGTGGCCAAAGTGTTGGAATTTCAGCTTCAGCATCAGTCCTTCCAGTGAATATTCAGGACTGATTTCCTTTAGGATTGACTGGTTGGATCTCCTTGCAGTCCAAGGGACTCTCAAGAGTCTTCTCCAACACCACAGTTCAAAGCATCAATTCTTCGGCGCTCAGCTTTTTTTATAGTCCAACTCTCACACCCATACGTGACTGCTGGAAAAACCATCACTTTGACTAGATGGACCTTTGTTGGTAATGTCTCTGCTTTTTAATATGCTGTCTAGGTTGATCATAGCTTTTCTTCCAAGGACCAAGCATCTTTTTAATTTCATGGTTGCAGTTACCATCTGCAGTGATTTTGGAGCCCAAGAAAATAAAGTCTCTCACTGTTTCCAGTGATTCCCCATCTATTTGCCATGAAGTGATGGGACCGGATGTCATGATCTTAGTTTTTTTAATGTTGTTTTAAGCCGGCTTTTTCACTCTCCTCTTTCATTTTCATCAAGAGGCTCTTTAGTTCCTCTTCACTTTCTGCCATAAGTGTGGTGTCATCTATGTATCTGGTTATTGAAGTTTCTCCCGGCAATCTTGATTCCAGCTTGTGCTTCTTCCAGCCCAGCATTTCTCATGATGTACTCTGCATATACGTTAAATAAGCAGGGTGACAATATATAGCCTTGACATATTCCTTTCCCAATTTGGAACCAATCTGTTGTTCCATGTCCAGTTCTAACTGTTGCTGCTTGCCTGCATACAGACTTCTCAGGAGGCAGGTCAGGTGGTCTGGTATTTCCATCTCTTGAAAAATTTTCCAGTTTGTTGTGATCTACACAGTCAGAGCTTTAGCATAATCAATAAAGCAGAAGTAGATGTTTTTCTGGAACTCTTGCTTTTTCCAGCAGGTGGCAATTTGATCTCTGGTTCCTCTGCCTTTTCTAAATCCAGCTTGAACATCTGGAAGCTCACGGTTCACATACTATTGAAGCCTGACTTAGAGAATTTTGAGCAGTACTTTGCTAGCATGTGAGAGGAATGCAATTGTGTGGTAGTTTGAACATTCTTTGGCGTTGCCTTTCTTTGGGATTGGAATGAAAACTGATCTTTTCCAGTCCCGTGGCCACTGCTGAGTTTTCCAAATTTGCTGGCATATTGAGTGCAGCACTTTCACAGCATCATCTTTTAGGATTTGAAATAGCTCAACTGGAATTCTATTACTTCCACTTGCTTTATTCGCAGTGATGCTTCCTAAGGCCCACTTGACTTCACATTCCAGGATGTCTGGCTCTAGGTGAGTGATCACACCATCGTGGTTATATGAGTCATGAAGATCTTTTTTGTATAGTTCTTCTGTGTATTCTTGCCACCCCTTCTTAATATCTTCTGCTTCTGTTTGGTCCATACCATTTCTGTCCTTTATTTTGCCCATCTTTGCATAAAATGTTCCCTTGATACCTCTTATTTTCTTGAAGAGATCCCTAGTCTTTCCCATTCTATTGTTTTCCTCTATTTCTTTTCATTGATCACTGAGGAAGGCTTTCTTATCTTTTCTTGCTTATTCTTTGGAACTTTGCATTCAAATGGGTATATCTTTCCTTTTCTCCTTTGTCTTTAACTTCTCTTCTTTTCTCAGCTAATTTTTAAGGCTTCCTCAGACAACTGTTTTGCCTTTTGCATTTCTTTTTCTTGGGGATGGTTAGATAAATTAGATTTCATCAAAATTAAAAGTTTTTGTGCAATCAAAGGATATTGTCAAAAAAGTGAAAAGGGCCTAGTATTGAGAACATAGCAAGAGCTCTTACAACTCAGTAACAAAGACAACCCAATTAAAAATGGGCAAAGGATTTGAATAGACATTTTTTCAAGATATACAAATGACCAAAAAGTACATAACGAGGTACTCAATGTCACTCATTGTAAGAGAAATAAAAATGAAAAACACAATTTGCTACCCCTTCACAAGATGGGTATAACAACAGTAATGGAACAAAAACAAAAAATAGAAAGTGTTTATGAATAACTGAAATTTGTTACCAAGTCTGACCTGGTAGTGAGCGCTTGCCATATAACAGGCCAGTAATTGAGCAATGAGTTGTTGGGGTAAGGAATAACAGCTTTATTCTGAAAGCCAGAAAATCAAGAAGATGGTGCATTTATGCTTACAAAGAACTCTCTTGCCTGAGTTAGAATTCAATCTTCTTTTATACTAAAAGGGGATGGAGTGAAGTCAAACATTTCCTGGTTCCCATCCACCTCTGGAGGAGTATGTTCCTCCCAGGTAGGCCTGACCAACACGTTTCCTGTGAGCTAAATAAAAGTCTTTTAGCATAATGCTTATAACCTGGGAGGCAGAGTTCTGAGAGTTGGATTATTATGTATAATTATGTATAATTTAAATCTATAGGCAACATCCGTTTAGTGATTAACTTGTAATAGAATAGAAAATGTTCTTCCCTATTACAAAAAGTTTAGGTAAAGACAGGGAAATGTTATGTAAATAGACATACCCCAAAGAAACTACAAACAAAGCTCTGTCTAGTCAAGGCTATGGTTTTTCCAGTGGTCACGTGTGGATGTGAGAGTTGGACTATAAAGAAAGCTGAGCGCCGAAGAATTGATGCTTTTGAATTGTGGTGTTGGAGAAGACTCTTGAGAGTCCCTTGAACTGCAAGGAGATCCAACCAGTCCATACTAAGGGAGAGCAATCCTGGGTGTTCATTGGAAGGACTGATGTTGAAGCTGAAACTCTAATACTTTGGTCACCTGATGTGAAGAACTGACTCATTGAAAAAGACCTTGATGCTGGGAAAGATTGAGGGCAGGAGGAGAAGGGGATGACAGAGGATGAGATGGTTGGATGGCATCATCGACTCAATGGACGTGGGTTTGGGTGGACTCCGGGAGTTGGTGATGGACAGGGAGGCCTGGCGTGCTGTGATTCATGGGGTCGCAAAGAGTCGGACACAACTGAGCAACTGAACTGAACTGAAAGAAACTACTTGCTTTACCATTTTCCTTAAAACTGCCTTGCTTGCTTTCTTTAAAGCTGTGCCACTGCATATGTTCTACTGGCTGAGGAAGAAGCAACAACTATTGTAGATGCCGAAAGGTTATTTAAACAGGCACTCAAGGCAGGAGAAACAATTTACAGGCGGTCACAACAGTGCCAGCACCAAAGTCCTCAGCATGAAGCTCAACTCAGTAAGTGAATATGAACTAATTTTCACCTGTCTTTTAGTTCTTGCAGTTGCCTCTTTTATGTGTAAAACACAAAATACTAAATTTTTAAAAACTTAATACTTAAAAGTTAGCTGCTCTTCATAAGATATAACAAATCTGTTCAAGTCAGCAAGACAGAAATGTGTATTAGCTAGAGAATGTTTGTGGAAGAGAATAGATCTGCTCTGGTTATTGAGAGATGTGCTGCTGTGAAACTTAACAGTAATTTATTTCATGCAAGAATTGGGCTGGTCATTGGAGAAACACAACTCAAAAATTCTCGAGATTCAAAAGAACCTTCTAATAATGATAAACAACTGTTACTTTTATCCACCCTTACCCAAGCAGTAGTAGAGGTATATGTATCATTTGGTTTGCTCTTCAGGCTGTAAAAATATCTCCATATAGTGCCAGGGAGTGGCCCTTTAGCACAAAAACCAGCCTTACACTTGGTATTGACTCTTTCTTTGGTGGTTTTTTCTCTACAGTATATTTGAGATCATATGGGCCATAGCAACTGACATCCTTTCTTTCCACTCTTAGCATGCATACTCTCCCAGTTGTGACTGAGACACTTACCAAAGATATTAGGATCTGTAATGTTGTTGCTTCCTGCTATATTATGTGGCCAGAGGGTTTAATTTCATGATTTTGGCAGAGAGTGGGCAATAAATTGAAATATGTTTATATAATGCATTATCTGCTGGGAGTTAAGTTCTAAATCTTTTGTTTGTGGAAATTATAATTTGGATGTTTTCTCTCTAAACTAAATATTGATGTATATAGGATGTTTCATTAAAGCATGTTTTTATAACACACAACTGTGGGAATATATAATCTTGCAGTCTGGAACTAATGAAACTACGTCTGTAAAAAAGTCATGCCATTTGTCCTTGTATAATCTCAAATTTAGTTATGGGATAGGTTCAGAAATATTTGTTAGCCCTTTCTGGAAGTAGTTTTGCCCTTGAGCAAAAATTTACACTAGTATATAAATTTTGTTTTGAATATCTTTTGTCAGTTAAGATAATGGATAATATTAAAATAGTAGATTGTTTATACAGAAACTTAATAGATTCATGTTATTTCTTCCTATTAATGTATGTCTTTTAATAGTAAAATCTACTTGCCTAGTGTACACAAATTACTTTATATATACTGTACTCAGATTAGAGTCAAAAGTAATCCTATATGTATATATATACATACATATACTTTTAATATAAAAAACTTCAAACATCTATAAAAATAGAGCAATATAATTAACTTTCATTCATTGTTTATTACCCAAATTCAACAATTATTAATATTCTTCTATTCTGACACAATTTAATTTTAATTGAACCTTCCTCGGTATATAAAATTATTTGCCTTCCAGGCTAATAAAATTGATAGATAAATATATTAATGAAATAGCTGTTCATAATATAAAAGTGATAGTTTTGGGTCATTTGTTGTTTTTTTTTAAATAGGGAGAGATACCAATGTACTGGTGTACATTAAAAGAAGACTGGCAATGTGTGCAAGAAAATTGGGAAGAATAAGGGAGGCAGTAAAAATAATGAGAGATGTAAGTAAATTTGATGATTTAACCTTTATTTTTTCAAAACTGAAAATATGTTTTAAGTTGCTGGTTAAGTTAATGCAAAATCACTGTGTGGCTTTTTATTTTGTAACATTTATTTATTGGCGGTACCATGAGGCCTATTGCATCTTAGCTCCCCAACCAGGGAACAGACCTCAGGCCCTGGCAGAGAAAGCGCCAACCACTGGACCACTGGGGAATTCCCCAGAATCTTTTTTTTTTTCAATTGATAGTTTTGTAACAATATATTTAATATACACAAATTTCTTAGAGGTTGAGTCTCCAAAGTTTTAATAAAGAATTTCTACTTCTGTATTGAGTTCATTTGCTATAATATTAATCTTTTTTTCCTTTTAATATATAGTTAATGAAAGAATTTCCTCCTCTTACCATGTTGAACATCCATGAAAATCTCCTAGAATCACTTTTAGAATTACAGGCCTATGCAGATGTCCAAGCAGTTCTAGCAAAATATGATGGTGAGTGATAATTCTCTTAGTTGATTCTTTACCAGCTGAGCTACCAGGGAAGCCCCTCTTAGTTGATAGCATAGTTAAAGTGGTTTGTTTTTTTTTTTTCAATATAAAGTGATCACAAATGGTATCCTACTCTGGTATTTCTGTGACTTTCTCTTTGCATTCTTTCCAGTCAGTATTTAGAATCTGTGGACACAAGTTACTATTAAGTATCTTCTTTTTGTAAATACTTACTTATTTGGCCAAGTCAGGGCTTATTTGCCGCATGCAGGATCTCTGTTGCATCATGCAGATCTTTTGTTGCAGTGCACAGACTCTCTAGTTGTGGTGTGAGGGCTCAGTAGTTGTGGTGCACAGGTTTAGTTGCTCTGTAGCACGTGGAATCTTAGTTCCCTGACAAGGGGTTGAACCCATGTCCCCTTGAATTGCAAGGCAGATTCTTAACCACTGGACCACCAGGGAAGCCCCTAAGTATCTTCTTTATCAATACTTTTGATAGCAAAAGTCTGCAAGAAGAAATTTTCCTTCTGTCAAAGTGTATTCATTTGTTTTAGTGCCTGTGTGAGGCACTTGGAATACAGTGGTAAACAAGAAAACATGGACTTAACCCTTATAGGATTTGCAGTTTGGTAGAACATACAGACGAATAGTAGTTATATTGAAGCATAGTATGTTAGGTGAGGTAATTGAAAAAGTATGGAGTGCTATACACTTCATTTCTTTTGGAGTGATGGAGAAGGCTAACAGAAGTTGCTTAGCAGTATATATAAGAGTAAGTCAGAAACAACATTTTACAATGCTTTTTAGTTAAAAAGTTAATTTATTATCTCATCTGATGCTTACAACAATCTTGAGAAATGGTAGGACAAGTATTTTACTATTTCCAGTTAATAAATAAGGAAACTGGAGTTGAAGAAGGCTAAGTAATTGAGTAAGGTCTCCTAACAAGTAAGTGGCAAGCCTGAACTTAAATTTAGGTACTCTATTTCTTTACTAGTTTCCCCAAAGTAAGAAGTCAATATATGTTGGCTGTTTTTATTATTGTACTATAACAGTGCCAGTTTATCACAAATGGAGTTGAGATAATTTTTAAGAAGCATAGTCTTTCTCCTCATTCTGAGTGAGGCATCGGCTTTTAACCTGAAACTGAGAACATCCTAACTAGCATAATATTTCTTGTCATATCTTTCACTATATCAGAACACATATAAGTCACTTATTCATACTGTCCTGTTGTAAGCTCCTACCCATTAGCTTAGGAATCCCTGTGACTTGGAAAGTTTGAAATGTATTACACTTGGAAAGAGAAGTTTATTTCTTTTAAACATCTGGAATTCTTAGGAAGTGCTTTAGAGTCGCATAGGCTCATGGAGAAATTTGTGAGAAATTCTTTCCATATGTTACTTATCAGATGTATGGCCTGCTTATGATATGTACGATGAACAAACTTAAGGACTGAATATGAAAAATCAGAATGGACCTATTCATTAAAAATAAAACTAGCAACCTGGATATGCCTCTGTGTTTTCAGTTATTTTTATGAGTCCCCAGTTTTTACTCTTCTAGAGTCCTGAAAATGTTAAAAGCAAGTTTACTTCTTTAGTTCTCCATTTGCTAGTATAACTCTGGAATCTGGAAAGAGAGTCCTGTAGTCTTACTCTCCTGATAACATTGTTTGGGGCATTCTTTAAGATAATTTCATTATAGTTCTCAATTTCTTTTTATTTTATAAAAGACTATCACTAAAGAAAATGTAGAAAATGCAAAAACATAGGAAGAAGAAAATGAAAATCACCCATGGTTAGATTTAACTACTGTTAATTTTTCTTTAATCTTAGTTTTTCTCTGAATAGGTGGAGGTTTTATGTAGTTCTGTCTATACAGTGCCCTTTTCCCTGGATAGTATTATTGTAAGCAGCCTATTTGAAGAAGGAAATGGCAACCCACTACAGTATTCTTGCCTGGAGAATCCCAGGGACAGAGGAGCCTGGTGGGCTGCTGTCTATGGGGTCGTACAGAGTCGGACACGACTAATGTGACTTAGCAGCAGCAGCAGCAAGCAGCCTATTATAAATATTTGTTGAGTACTTTCTAACATTGTATGAGGACTTTCACAGACATCTCTGCTAGAAAATTATCATTTCTCTATTTTGAGAAAACTGAGGTTAAAGAAGTTGCGGCTAGTTCAAGGATATATAGATGGTAAATAGTAGGATCAAGATTTCAAACTCAGGTCTTCCAATTTCATGTCCATGTGCTTTTACTGCTTTATTATCAATATCTGTTGAATTGAACTATTAATTATTCTTACTAAAAATTGTCTTAAGATATTTTTGTGTTTCTTACCTAAATTAAAAATTCTTATTATAGATATAAGCCTTCCAAAGTCGGCAGCCATCTGTTATACAGCAGCACTATTGAAGACAAGGACTGTTTCAGATAAGTAAGTAGTTACGAAAACTAGACTGCTAAAATCAACATTATGTTTTTCATTCACTGACTTTAAAAATGCTTTTTTTCCCCCGACTTCCTGCTGAATAACCCTAACTTACAGGGCTTTGAAGATTCTTACTATCTGTAACAGTGGAAACGGCAAGGTTTTTAGAGCTAAGTAAACTTGGGAGCAAATTCAAAGTCTACAACATACCAGCTGTGGAACTTTGGTCAAGTTAATCACTTTGAGTTTCTTCCTCATCTATAAAATAAGAATAATACTATAGGGTGGTTGTGTGAAGATTATGTGTGTTAAATGCCCAAAGCATTGCTAGATGGAAAGTATATTCAGTACATAGTAGCTGTGATTGTAATGATAAGGTTGTATGGTAGGGAAATAGGTTTCATGTTATCTCTTCTAAGATTATAATTCTGAATTATTGTGATTTCCTTATATTTTTGGCTGCCATTAATGAATTTCTCTTTATCCCACAGGTAAGATACTCAGAAACCAACCAAATGGCAAATGTTTTCTTTCACTTTAGATTACTGTGGCTTAATGTGAATTACAATGAAATATTCACAGACTTTTTCCTCTCAGTGAATATTTGCTAAGAATGTAATACTTCTATTTTCATGATATTTTCTAGATGTCCCTGTGTAGCATTTCTTATTTCATTACTGTGCCCAAAGTGTGACTTTAATGGAGACTTCTGAAGGCTTTCTTCACGTTAACTTGAAGATTTCTATATCTTATGCTGCCTTCTTTTATATGTTGAACCAAAGTATAGTAGCTATTTGACTTTTGCCGTCACCAGAAACCTGATTCAGGGGCTAGATGACCTTAATTAATTAATTAAAATATGTATTTAAATATTTATTTCTTCATTTTGTTCTTTTCTTATAGATTCTCTCCAGAAACAGCCTCCAGAAGAGGGTTAAGCACAGCAGAAATTAATGCTGTGGAAGCAATTCATAGAGCTGTGGAATTTAATCCTCATGTTCCAAAAGTAAGAAATTTTATGATGAAAATACTACTTTTATTTAAGTTAATCAGATTCATAACAGTGTATAGACCAAATTTTGGGTCTCCATAATTTGAGGCAGAATTGTTTTAGTCCGCTCTATTTTGCTCTTTGCCTTAAAGGGGATGTTAAAAAGTATTTAGAAAGGTAGATAGGAGCAGTATTTCACTATAGGCTTTATAATCGCTGTCAAAATAAAATTCGAGGTATGTTCAGTTAGCTGTTCCTTTTACTATAGTTACAGAGAAGAAATAAAATGACTTGGCCCTATGAAAGATCATTCATATTTCAGATCATTAAATCAGATTTCCTGTTACTTTAAAAGCTTTTTACATCTAGGCAGATGCCTGGGTTTTAAATGAGGCCTAGGTAGACAAAGATTGAAGACAAATAGATTAAAATAATCAGTGTTAGAAAACAGATGTGGAAGTTTCCGGAAAACTGCTGAATTTGATGTTTATTTAGTCCCAGACAAAACTGTACTCATCTCATTTGTCTTTATTTTGTACACCTTGCAAACATACGGATTATTGGTTAATCTATGTGTGTTATCATCCAAGGTGAAATTTTGGGTTTTAAAAACAATGTTCCAAATTAGGAAGTATAGTATATTCAAGAATATGATTTTATTTAAAAAATGTAATTGTAGATTTTAGTATAATGTGTTAGTGGAATTTGGAAACTGCTGTTGCTGCTAAGTTACTTCAGTCGTGTCCGACTCCGTGTGACCCCATAGATGGAAGCCCACCAGGCTCCCCCGTCCCTGGGATTCTCCAGGCAAGAACACTGGAGTGGGTTGCCATTTCCTTCTCCAAAGTGTGAAAGTGAAAAGTGAAAGTGAAATCGCTCAGTCGTGTACGACCCCTAGTGACCCCACGGACTGCAGTCTACCAGGCTCCTCCATCCATGGGATTTTCTAGGCAAGAGTACTGGAGTGGCTTGCCATTGCCTCCTCCGAATTTGGAAGCTAGCAAATATTAAAGGATTAACCTCTAAAAGATAATCTCCAAGAAATATGAGTTGTAAGTCTGTTTAGAGTAAATAAAGACAGAGTCAAGAATATTACTGAAATCCAAGAATGAAAGTCAACAATATTTATGCCATTCTCTCATTAAGTGAAACTTGTTCCATAAATTTAAATAAAAATTTTAGTATAAATTGTAATAGATAAACAGCAGAGTATTAAAAAAACAGAATGTGCATCTTAATGATTTATTATAAAGCAAATAAGTGGGAACTACCACTGAGGTCAAGAAACAACATTGTCATTACCCAGAAACCCACCTGCCCTTTTCCAATTATAGCTTCTTCCCTCCTGCATAAAGGCAACAACTGTTCTTTTTTCTTTATTTTAACTTTTTATTGTGTATTGAGGTTCAGTTCAGTTCAGTTCAGTCGCTCAGTTGTGTCCAGCTCTTTGCGACCCTGTGGACTGCAGCACATCAGGCCTCCCTGTCCATCGCCAGCTCCCGGAATTTACTCAAACTCATGTCCGTTGAGTCAGTGATACCATCCAACCATCTCGTCCTCTGTCGTCCCCTTCTCCTCCTGCTTTCAATCTTTTCCGCATCAAGGTCTTTTCAAATGAGTCAGTTCTTCGCATCAGGTAGCCAAAGTATTGGAATTTCAGCTTCAGCATCAGTCCTTCCAGTGAATATTCAGGACTGATTTACTTTAGGATGGACTGGTTGGATCTCCTTGCAGTCCAGGGCGCTCTCAAGAGTCTTCTCCAACACCACAGTTCAAAAGTATCAATTATTCGGCGCTTAGCTTTCTTTATAGTCCAACTCTCACATCCATACATGACTACTGGAAAAACCATAGCTTTGACTAGATGGACCCTTGTTGGCAAAATAATGTCTCTGCTTTATAATATGCTGTCTAGGTTGGTCATAGCTTTTCTTCCAAGGAGCAAGTGTCTTTTAATTTCATGACTGCAGTCACCATCTGCAGTGATTTTTGGAGCCCCCCAAAATAAAGTCTGTCACTGTTTCCACTGTTTTCCCATCTATTTGCCATGAAGTGAGTGAGGTATAGCCAGTCAACAATGTTGTGACAGTTTTAGGTGAACAGTGAGGGGACTCAGCCATACATATACATGTATCCATTCTCCCCCATTCTCCCTCTCTGTGTTTATTTACTCTCATCTAGGCAGTGGAAACCCACTCCAGTACTCTTGCCTGGAAAATCCCATGGATGGAGGAGCCTGGTAGGCTGCAGTCCTACCAGCTTAGTGGGGTCGCTAAGAGTCGGACACAACTGAGCGACTTTACTTTGACTTTTCACTTTTATGCATTGGAGAAGGAAATGGCAACCCACTCCAGTGTTCTTACCTGGAGAATCCCAGGGACGGGGGAGCCCGGTGGGCTGCCGTCTCTGGGGTCACACAGAGTCAGACATGACTGAAGCGACTTAGCAGCAGCAGCAGGCTGCCACATAACATTGAGTAGAGTTCCATGTGCTATAACAGAGTGTACATGTCCTTCCCAAACTCCCTAACTATCCCTTCCTTCCATTCCTCCCACCACAACCACAAGTTCATTCTCTTAAGTCTGTGAATCTCTCTCTGTTTTGTAAGTAACTTTGTCTATATCATTCCTTTTTAGATTCCACACATAAGGGATGTCATACGATATTTCTCCTCTGTCTGACTTACTTCACTCAGTATGATGATTTCTAGATCCATCCATGTTGCTGCAAATGGCATGATTTTATTCTTTTTAATGGCTGGGGGTCGCAGAGAGTCGGACAAGACTGAGCAACTGAACTGAACTGAACTGAACTGAATATTATATATGTGTACCACATCTTTTTTATCCATTCCTCTGTCAATGGGCGTTTAGGTTGCTTTCATGTCTTGGCTATAGTAAACAGTGCTCTGGTGAATATTGGTGGTGAATATATGTGGTAAATATGTATCCTTTCAGATCATATTTTTCTTCATATACACCCAGGAGTGGATTGCAGGGTCACATGATAGCTCTATTTTTAGTTTTTTAAGGAACCTCCATACTGTTCTCCACAGTGCCCATACCAGTTTGTTGCTGTTCAGTCGCTCAGTCACGTCCGACTGTTTGTGACCTCATGGACTGCAGCATGCCAGGCCTCCTTGTCCTTCACCATCTCCTGGAACTTGCTCAAACTCATGTCCATTGAGTCGCTGATGCCATCCAACCATCTCATCCTCTATCGTCCCCTTCTCCTCCTGCCTTCAATCTTTCCCAGCACCAGAGTCTTTTCCAGTGAGTCAGCTCTTCACATCAGGTGGCCAGAGTATCGGAGTTTCAGCTTCAGTGTCAGTTCTTCCAGTGTACTCAGTATTCAGGATTGATTTCCTTTAGGTTTGACTGGTTTGATCTCCTTTCAGTCTAAGGGACTCTCAAGAGTCTTCTCCAACACCTCAGTTCAAAGGCATCAAAATGTACCAATTTACATTCCCACTAATAGTGTATGAGGGTGACCACCATCCTGATATTAATTATGTTCACTTCCTTCTTTTCTTATATTTTTGATCAATACTTTTCCTTTATTGCTGGTTTTATAAACCAAATTAAGGAGTGAAAGTGAAAGAAGAAAGTGAAGTCACTCAGTCACGTCCAACTCTTTGCAACCCCATAGACTATGTATGCAGGTCAGGAAACAACAGTTAGAACTGGACATGGAACAACAGACTGGTTCCAAATTGAAAAAGGAGTACGTCAAGGTTGTATATGGTCACCCTGCTTATTTAACTTATATGCAGAGTACATCATGAGGAACGCTGGGCTGGAAGAAGCACAAGCTGGAATCAAGATTGCCGGGAGAAATATCAATAACCTCAGATATGCAGATGACACCACCCTTATGGCAGAAAGTGAAGAGGAACTCAAAAGCCTCTTGATGAAAGTGAAAGAGGAGAGTGAAAAGGTTGGCTTGAAGCTCAACATTCAGAAAACAAAGATCATGGCATCTGGTCCCATCACTTCATGGGAAGTAGATGGGGAAACAGTGGAAAACGTGGCTGACTTTATTTTTCTGGGCTCCAAAATCACTGCAGATGCTGATTGCAGCCATGAAAGTAAAAGAGGCTTACTCCTTGGCAGGAAAGTTATGACCAACCTAGACGGCATATTAAAAAGCAGAGACATTACTTTGTCAGCAAAGGTCCATCTAGTCAAGGCTATGGTTTTTCCAGTGGTCACGTATGGATGTTAGAGTTGGACTATAAAGAAAGCTGAGTGCTGAAGAATTGATGCTTTTGAACTGTGGTGCTGGAGAAGACTCTTGAGAGTCCCTTGGTCTGCAAGGAGATCCAACCAGTCCATTCTAAAGGAGATCAATCCTGGGTGTTCATTGGAAGAACTGATGCTAAAGCTGAAACTCCAATACTTTGGCCACCTCATGTGACGAGTTGACTCACTGGAAAAGACTGATGCTGGGAGGGATTGGGGGCGGGAGGAGAAGGGGACGACAGAGAATGAGATGTCTGGATGGCATCACTGACTTGATGGACATGAGTTTGGGTGAACTCCGGGAGCTGGTGATGGACAGGAGGCCTGGAGTGCTGTGATTCATGGGGTCGCAAAGAGTCGGACACGACTGAGCTACTGAACTGAACTGAGACTGTAGCCTACCATAGATTGTAGCCTACAGGCTTCTCCGTCCATGGGATTTTCTAGGCAAGAATACTGGAGTGGGTGGCCATTTGCTTCTCCAGGGGATCTTCCCGACCCAGGGATTGAACCCAAGTCTCCTGCATTGCAGGCAGACACTTTACCCTCTGAGCCACCAGGGAAGCCCAAGTTAAGGAGTGGTCCCTGTTATCATTCTCAGGAATAATTTGTGTAAAAATTAGAATTATTTCTGCCTTCAGTGATTGGTAGAATTTGCTGATAAACCCATCTGATTCTGTATTTTTCTTTGTTAGAAGGATTTCCTTTACAAATTTCATATTAATTACAAATTCAGTTACTTAGCCATTCCATAGCTATTCACATTTTTAATTTTTTCTTATGTTAGTTTTTGGTAAGATATATTTTTCTAGGAATTTATTTCATGCAAAATTTTCAAATTTACTGGCATAGAGATTTCATAAAATTCTTTTATTACCTTGTTAATATGTGCATGATCAGTTCTAACATCCACTTTTTAATTCATAGCACTGGTTACTCCTCCCCCTCCCACCCCGCCCCCGCATTGGATCCCTCAGGGATTTGTCAATTTTATTAGTCTTTGCAAAGAACCAAGCTCTGGCTCTGTTGATCTTCTCTACTATTTGTTTCCTGGTCCATCCATTTCTGCTCTTTATGGCCTTCTTTCAACTTTGTTCGGCCCCATCTTATTTTATTTCGTGTATCTTATTAAAGATTCTTAATTTGTTAATTTTTAGTCTTTCTTCTTCTAATATATCCATTTAAATCTATTAACCTCTAATATTAATATAATTTTAACTGCATAGTATAGCATTACTTTTTATATAATATAGTTCAAAATATTTTCTAATTTCCTCTATGACTTCCTCTTTGATTAGAGGTATATTTATTCCATTTAGAGATGTATTTAACTTCCAACATATGAAGATTATCTTCTTATGAGTGATTTCTGGCATAATTGCGTTTTGGCCAGAAAACATACTCTGTGTATTTTCACCCCTTTAAAACATTTTTTGATTCTTGAATTTCTGTTTATTTTTCACATTTCTTACATTATTGGTAGTTTGGAATTCTCTGCCAAAATTTTTAATGTAATCTACTATCTCTTTGAAAATAATTTAAAGTAGTTATCTTAAATTCTTTCTCTGATAATCCTGATACGTAGAACTTCTCTGTATCTGTTTTTATTATCTGCCTTTTTCTGCTGCATCATATTCATATTGTCTTTTCTCTTATGCCTCATTTTCTTTGACTAATTGCCAGATATTTTATTTGAAAAAATTGTAGAAATAGCTTAAAACCTATTATATTTTTTCAGAGAGAATTTTCTTTGCCCTTAGATGCTTGGAAGAATAACTAGTAGGTCATGATCACCTTAATTCATTTTCAGAGATTGATGTTATATGGTCTACCTGGATGACTAAACTGACTTCGGTCGTGAAATTTTTAGTTTATTTCTGGTTCATTCTTACCCCTAAGATGTAGCCTTCAGAGCCCCAGTCTAATCCTGAGGGTTTTGGCAGGGCCCTCACTCTTGACAGGCCTTGAAGTGCGAATTTTGTTCCTTTAGTCTTAGAAACTGATAAAAAAAAAGCTGAATAGCCTCCTAAGCATCTTTTCCAGAGTTGTCAAATGTCCCTGTAGTGAAAAAGGCCGCAAGTGTGGCTTACTTCTTGATTTCTGCCTTTGCTTGACTGTGGTCTCATATTTCTTTCAGTTCAGTTCAGTCGCTCAGTCGTGTCCGACTCTCCGCGACCCCATGAATCACAGCACGCCAGGCCTCCCTGTCCATCACCAACTCCCGGAGTACACTCAAACTCATGTCCACAGAGTCGGTGATGCCATCCAGCCATCTCATTCTCTGTCGTCCCCTTCTCCTCCCGCCCCCAACCTTTCCCAGCATCAGAGTCTTTTCCAGTGGGTCAACTCGTCGCATGAGGTGGCCAAAGTATTGCAGTTTCAGCTTTAGCATCAGTCCCTCCAATGAACATCCAGGATTGATCTTCTTTAGAATGGACTGGTTGGATCTCCTTGCAGTATAAGGGACTCTCAAGAGTCTTCTCCAACACCACAGTTATTTCTTTACCCTTTGTTACTTCTCTAATGTATTTAATTCAATTTTTTAAAATCAACAGCTTTTCTAGTTATCTGGGAGATTTGATCTGAGTTACCCAGTCTCCCATTACTAGAAACAGAGGTCTAAAAGTACTTTTCTGTGAAATGCTCTGCTCTCTCATGCTGCAGATTGGTTAAGAATGGTTTATAATTTCTATACATCTGTGCCAACAGTTATTGTCTGTCTTTTGACTATAGTTGTCCTAGTAGGTATGAAATGGCATCTCATTGTGATTTTGATTTGCATTTCCTTAATACCTGATGATGTTGAACATCTTTTAATGTGCTTATTGGCTGTTTGTTTTTGAAAATTTTTAAAAATAATCTTTCTTGGAATATAACTTATTTTACAATGTTTCGTTACTTTCAGTTGTACAGCAAAGTGAATCAGGTATACATATATTCACTCTTTTAGATTCTTTTCCCATACAACTCATTACAGAACTTTGAGTAGAGTATCCCATGCTATACAGTAGGTCCTTATTAGTTACTTATTTTATATATAGTAGTGTATATGTCTCATCCCAATCTCCGAATTAATCCCTCCTCCCTGTTTCCCCCAGTAACAATCAGTTTGTTTTCCACATCTGTGACTCTATTTCTGTTTTACAAATAAGTTCATCTGTATCATTTCTTTTTTGATTTTACATATAAGTAATATCATATGACATTTGTCCTTCTCGGTCTGACTTACTTCACTTAGTATGACAATCTCTAGTTTAATTCATGTTGCTGCAAATGGCATTATTTCATTCTTTTTAATGGCTGAATAGTATTCCATTGTGTATGTGTACCACATATTCTTTATCTATTCATATGTCAATGAACCTGTAGATTGCTTTCATGTCTTAGCTATTGTAACTAGTACTGCAGTGAACATTGGGATGCATGTATCTTTTCTAATTGTGGTTTTCTCCAGATATATACCCAAGAATGGGATTGTATATCTTCTTTGGGTAAATATTCAAGTCCTTTGCGCATTTTTAAACTAATTTATAAAAAGTGTTCTTTAACATTTTTCTGCCATTGACATTCTTGATTAATATGATCCAAAACCGTTGTGAATCTCTATAGTTGAGAAATACCAGTATAACATAATTCTACCCATGAAATGAAATCATGAGATTGGTCATGAACCTTGCTGAGATGTGGATACCAAAGAGTCAGCTAGGGTTATTCCTTTGGTAAGTTACGTGTAAACAAGCCTCAGAGCACATCATTCAAATTGTGCCTTAACAGAATTATGGCTTTATACATCATGGCTGTTTAGAGATACCACAGATGATTGAAACCATAAATATTAAATCCCCAAATATCAGTGATTTACTGTAGATGTGATTGTTCTTAGTATGACACTTTACACATCGGTTAGAATAGTATTGTCTAATTTAGGATGTAGCAATAGTTTGGTGCAATATTTCATTGAGAGTTTTTATTAGCATACTAACACCAAATTCCTCTAAATTTTATTAATTTTAGCTTTAAATTTGAAATAGTTGCCTTAAAAAGCCCAGAAATATATCCATATATATTTTGTCATTTCATTTTTGAGAAAAGCACCAGAGCAATTCAGTGGGGGAAAGGAAATGCTTTTCAGTAAATGGTGATGGAACATGTGGATGTCTGAATAGGGAAAAAAATCATGAAATATTCTCATAGCATGCATAACCATTAATTTGAAATAGGTCATTTACCTAAGTGTAAAGCTGAAACTATACATTTAGAAGCAAACATCTAAGAATATCTTCGAAATTTTCAGGTAGACAAAAATTTCTTAGGACAGTATAGGCACTGAAATGTAAGAGAAAAAAATTGTATATTGGCCTTTTCAAAACTTTAAAATTCTTCTCACTGATGACAGTGTTAAAAATGAAAAGGCAGGGAATTCCCCAGTGGTCAAGTGGTTAGAACTCTGTGCTTTCACTGCTGATGGTGCAAGTTCTATCCCTGGTCAGAGAACTAAGATCCCATAAGTTGTGCAGTGTGGCCAAAATAAATAAATCTTCACCATCATTCTTAAAATTTATTTATTTATTTTTGGTTGCACTGGGTCTTTGTTCCTGCGTGCTTGTTTTCTTTAGTTGTGGTGAGTGGGCTTCTCATTGTGGTGGCTTCTCTTGTTGCAGAGCACAGGCTCTAGGCACACAGGCTTCAGTAGTTGCAACAGACAGGCTCAGTAGTTGTGGCTTGGGGTTTCAGTAGTTGTGGCAAATGGGCTTAGTTGCTCTGTGGCATGTGGAATCTCCCCGGGCCAGGGATTGAACACATGTCCCCTGCATTGGCAGGTGGATTCTTACCACTGTACCACCAGGGAAGTGCCTCACCATCATTTCTTTTTAAATGAAAATGCAAAGTGCAAACAGGAAAAAAGTATCTCCAATGTGCTTGTTTGCCAAAGGACTCATATTCAGAATATATAAATATAAAATGACAACTTTAATCAAAAGCCTTGAACAGATACTTCAGAAAAGAAGATATTGGAATGTCCAATAAACACGTAAAGAGGTGCTCACCATCTTTGGTTATCAGGGAAATGCATTATAAAATTACAATAAGGTATTATGCCTATCAGAATGGCTATAATTAAAAATACTATAAAATACTGGCAAGAGTGTGGAATATTTAGAACTCTAATACATTTCTGCCTTAATGTATAAAATGATACAACCACTTTGGCAATTTCTTATAAAATTAAACATATATCTCATCCTGTCACCCAGAAGTTCTGCACCAAGGTATGTATCCAAGAGAATGAAAATTTATTTAGCAATAAAAGGAAAAGAACAACTGATAGAGCAAAACATGGATGAATCTTAAAAATACAGTATTGTGCAAAGGAGTATATATTGAATGATTCCATTTATGTGCTGTTCAAGAAAAGGTAAAAGTGATCTATTGTGGTAGAAATTAGCATAGTAGTTTGCTTCAGGTGGTCAGGGTAGAGGTATTAACTGGAAAGGAAACTTTCTGGGGTGATGGTGTTGCTTGTTTGTGTTTTTAAAAAGTCACTGAACTGCATACTTAAAGCCTGTGCATTTTACTGTTTTTGTTTTTTATTTATTTTTTTAATTTTTATTGGAGGCTAATTATTTTACAATATTATATTTGTTGGTTTTGACATACATTGACATGAATCCGCCCCGGGTGTACATGAGTTCCCCCTCCTGAACCCCCCTCCCACCTCCCTCCTCCCCTTATCCTCCCTCTGGGTTATCCCCACATACCAGCCCCGAGCATCCTGTATCATGCATCGACCCTGAACTGGCGATTCGTTTCACATATGATAATATACATGTTTCAATGCCATTCTCCCAAACCATCCCACCCTCACCCTCTCCCACAGAGTCCCAAAGACTGTTCTTACATCTGTGTCTCTTTTGCTGTCTCATATACAGGGTTATCATTTCCATCTTTCTAAATTCCATATATATGCGTTAGTATACTGTATTGGTGTTTTTCTTTCTGGCTTACTTCACTCTGTATAATAGGCTCTAGTTTCATCCACCTCATTAGAACTAATTCAAATGCATTCTTTTTAATGGCTGAGTAATACTCCATTGTGTATATGTACCAAAGCTTTATTATCCATTCGTCTCCAGATGGACATCTAGGTTGCTTCCATGTCCTGGCTATTATAAACAGTGCTGCGATGAACACTGGAGTACATGAGTCTCTTTCCATTCTGGTTTCCTCTGTGTGTATGCCCAGGAGTGCGATTGCTGGATCATATGGCAGTTCTATGTCCAGTTTTTTGAGGAATCTCCACACTGTTCTCCATAGTGGCTGTACTAGTTTGCATTCCCACCAACAGTGTGAGAAGGTTCCCTTCTCTCCACACCCTCTCCAGCATTTATTGCATGTAGACTTTTGTTTTGTTTTTTTTTTTCCTTATTTATTTATTTATTTGCATTACAATAGTTTAATATGAACAATCAGAACTAATTAACAGTATAACAATATTTTACAACTGAAATAATTAAAATAAACTATAAAATTACTACATAAAACAGGTCTGATCTAGCTTATTTACTTTCTATAATCTCTTCAGTGCTGCAAAACCCATTTATTTCTTTTTCTTTTTTCATGTTTTAATAAACACTTCGTCTTTTTGTATTGTTTTCTTTTTCATCACAATAATAGAAATATAACACCATATATCACTGTAAAACACATTTCCACATAAATGCTGATAAGCACAAAATATTTTTCATCATTTACATTTTAACTGTAATAATATATGGCAGGATTAAAGCTGCATCCATCATGTGTCTAACTAACCTTGCTGTAATGAATTTTTTTTTTAACTTTTAACAATATATAAAAGACTGTGCTGTTTATTTTTTATTTTTTTTTTAAATCAAATAATCCAATTTTATTTTTTTTTTCAAGTTGAACAGACTAAATTTCTTTAAACAAACTTACTTATACTCCAGAGTCCTTTAAAAACTTAATAGCATTTATACATTGAAGGTATTTGATTTTCTTGTAACTAGCACTTCAAATGCAACAAGCATTTGAAGCAACAAGCATTTGACCCAACAAGTAGAACTTCCTACAGTTCATAACTTTAATAAATAAAATAAATTAAATGTACAGTGAATAAGTTCTCTGAAATATTTCAATATTTCTGCAGGACATCGTAAAATACATTTCAATTAAAATTCACAAATCTAAAAACCTGTTAGGCATTTTTAGGCATTTTAAGTTGGAAATGAAGACCAATGTTACATTGTAATATGCCAATTACAAATAGTACTTCAAATAGCAAATACTACAGTTTGTCCCAAACTTTATTTATTTATTTATTTTTTTGTCCCAAACTTTAAAAACTATTCATGAACTCAACACTGAACTATTGATGGCTATGAGAATTGTTTCCTAGCCTTTTTGAAAATTTCAACCCATTTACGTTTAAGGTAATTATTGATAAGTACGATCCCGTAGCCATTTTCTTTATTGCTTTGGGTTCAAGTTTATACACTTTTTCTGTGTTTCCTATCTATAGAAGATCCTTCAGCATTTGTTGGAGAGCTGGTTTGGTGATGCTGAATTTCCTCAGCTTTTGCTTGTCTGTAAAGCTTTTGATTTCTCCTTCATATTTGAATGAGATCCTTGCTGGGTATAATAATCTGGGCTGTAGGGTATTTTCTTTCATCACGTTAAGTATGTCTTGCCACTCCCTTCTGGCCTGAAGAGTTTCTGTTGAAAGATCAGCTGTTATCCTTATGGGAATCCCCTTATGTGTTATTTGCTGCTTTTCCCTTGCTGCTTTTAATATTTGTTCTTTGTGTTTGATCTTTGTTAATTTGATTAATATGTGTCTTGGAGTATTTCGCCTTGGGTTTATCCTGTTGGGGACTCTCTGAGTTTCTTGGACTTGGGTGATTATTTCTTTCCCCATTTTAGGGAAGTTTTCAACTATTATCTCCTCAAGTATTCTCTCATGGTCTTTCTTTTTGTCTTCTTCTTCTGGGACTCCTATGATTCGAATGTTGGAGCGTTTAACATTGTCCCAGAGGTCTCTAATATTGTCCTCATTTCTTTTAATTCGTTTTTCTTTTTTCCTCTCTGTTTCATTTATTTCTACAATTCTATCTTCTAGTTCGCTTATCCTGTCTTCTGCCTCTGTTATTCTACTGTTTGTTCCCTCCAGAGTGTTTCTGATGTCATCTATTGCATTATTCATTGTATATTGACTCTTTTTTATTTCTTCTAAGTCCTTATTAAATCTTTCTTCCATCTTCTCAATCCTTTTCTCCAGGTTATTTATCTGTAACTCCATTTTGCTTTCAAGATTTTGAATCATTTTCACCATCAAAATTTGAAATTCTTTATCAGGTAAATTCCCTATATCTTCTTCTTTTGTTTGTGTTGGTGGGCAATCATCTTGTTCCTTTACTTGCTGGATATTTCTCTGCCTCTTCATCTTGCTTATATTGCTTTGCTTGGGGTGGCCTTTCCCTCTTCTTGCAGTTTGTGGAGTTCTCTTTATTATGTAGTTTCTTCGCTGTGTGTGGGGTTGGACGGGTGACTTGTCCGGGTTACCTGGTTAGGGAAGCATGTGTCGGTGTTCTGGTGGGTGCAGCTGGATTTCTTCTCTCTCCTTTAGAAGACAATGGGCTGCTTTTCTGGGAGCCTGATGTCCTCTGCCAGTATTCAGAAGTTGTTCTGTGGACTTTACTCCACGTTCAAATGTTCTTTTGATGAATTTGTGGGGGAGAAAGTGGTCTTGCCATCTTATCCCTCCGCCATCTTGTTCCTTCTCCCCAGAACACTGGATTCTTATATTCCACTTGGTCGTGGAGTATCTCTTCCCAGCTGCTCCAGCAAGGTGCAGCCGCTGTACCTTACCTTGGACGAGGGGTATCTCCTCAAGGCCGCCCCTCCTGCTTTGAATGTGGATCAGCTCCTCTCGGCCCTCCAGTGCCCAAGCAGCCACCGCCTCCTGGACACGGTACAGCTCCTCTCGGCCACCGCCCCAACCCTGGGCGCGGGGTAGCTCATCTCAGCCACGATTCTGCACGTGGTCGGTTGCGCCGGAGCCGGGCGTCTCCCGCGTCTGCGCCTGCGCCGCCGGAGCCGGGTGTCTCCCGCGTCTGCGCCTGCGCCGCCGGAGCCGGGCGTCTCTCGCATGTAGACTTTTGGATAGCAGCCATTCTGACTGGTGTGAAACGGTCTCATTGTGGTTTTGATTTGCATTTCTCTGATTATGAGGGATGTTGAGCATTTTTTCATGTGTTTCTTAGCCATCTGTAAGTCTTCTTTGGAGCAATGTCTGTTTAGTTCTTTGGTCCATTTTCTGATTGGGTCATTTATTTTTCTGGAATTGAGCTGCAGGAGCTGCTTGTATATTTTGGAGATTAATCCTTTATCAGTTGCTTCATTTGCTATTATTTTCTCCCATTCTGAAGGCTGTCTTTTCACCTTGCTTATAGTTTCCTTCATTGTGCAGAAGCTTTTGATTTTAATTAGGTCCCATTTGTTTATTTTTGCTTTTATTTCCAATATTCTGGGAGGTGGGTCTTGGAGGATCCTGCTGTGATTTATGTCAGAGAGTGTTTTGCCTACGTTCTCCTCTAGGAGTTTTATAGTTTCTGGTCTTACATTTAGCTCTCTAATCCATTTTGAGTTTATTTTGGTGTATGGTGTTAGGAAGTGTTCTAGTTTCATTCTTTTACAAGTGGCTGACCAGTTTTCCCAGCACCACTTGTTAAAGAGACAGTCTTATTCTCCATTGTATATTCTTGCCTCCTTTGTCAGAGATAAGGTGTCCATAGGTGCGTGGATTTATCTCTGGGCTTTCAATTTTGTTCCATTGATCTATATTTCTGTCTTTATGCCAGTACCATACTGTCTTGATGACTGTGGCTTTGTAGTAGAGCCTGAAGTCCGGCAGGTTAATTCCCCCAGTTCCATTTTTCTTTTTCAAGATTGCTTTGGCTATTCGAGGTTTTTTGTATTTCCATACAAATTGTGAGATTATTTGTTCTAGTTCTGTGAAAAATATCGTTGGTAGCTTGATAGGGATTGCTTTGAATGTATAGATTACTTTGGGTAGTATACTCATTTTTACAATATTTATTCTTCCAATCCACGAACACGGTATAGTTCTCCATCTGTTAGTATCCTGTTTGATTACTTTCACTAGTGTTTTATAGTTTTAAATTATACCTCAATAAAGAAAAAAAAGATATGATTCAACATGGAAAGCACTGTCAAAGTATCATGCCTCCTAATAAAATGAGATTATATTTGTGAAGTTCTTAAAATTTGATCCCTGGTTTGGGAAGATCCTCTGGAGAAGGGAAGGGCAACCCACTCCAGTTTTCTTTCCTGGAGACTCCCATGGACAGAGGAGCCTGGTGAGCTATACAGTCTGTGTGGTCGCCAAGAGTCAGAGTCGCAAAGAGTTGGACACGACTGAGCGACTGACACTACTACTACTACTAACAATGTCAGAGTATCAGGCAACAGTATAGATTATTACAGCTATCATTGCTTTATTATGCTCTGTTACCATTTTCTCTTCCTGTTTAAGCTGTTCCAGTTTGTCCTCTTTCTTTGTGAATATTATTTTAGTACTTTAGAATGTATGAGATTTGGGGATTCCTTTGTTGAAAAGGGGTGAAGGTGAAGATAGTTAGGTGAGACAGGAATTAACCAATTTGAATTACTTGATACCCTGAGGACAATTTATTTTGTCTTACAGAAGAAGCTCTTGAGAGAAGAGTGATATAGAACATTTAAAAACAAAACAATGACAAAAACCTGTTTAGTAAATCTCTACAACTTGAGTACATATTTAGGAATATGTAATCTGTAGCTTTTAAAAGTTATTATTTCTTGTTTTATATTAAAACTGGTTTTGGCATTGTGCTGCTAAGAAAGTAGACCATGCCAGGTGGCTTTTATAAGTATAAGGGGAATTTTTAAAATAAATTAATACATAAAAGGTAAAATCCATTCTGGATGGTCAGAAATTGAAGCCTATAGGATGAGACCCGTCCATCAGAGAAGCTACTGGGTCTTTAGCAGCAGGTTTACATTTCTTTGGCCATACTACCTATATTATAGCAGCATGTGTAAGAGAGGATGGGAAGGGGCACTTGACTGAGGTTCTGAGTGGCATAGCAGGAGTACAGAGAGAAGAGGGAAGTGGTATTAAAGTCTGTGACCCATTCCTAGAGCACAGTGAACCTTTTGCTTCCCATTACATTTTACTGTGGACAAGTTGGAAGGGTTGAGATATCAAATGCTTATTTCTTGAGGTGTTGCTCCATAGGATGATGTGCTGTTTAGCCCCCATTCCCTCTCTTTTTAATGTAAGATGACTTTCACTTTGCTCCTGAGGCTATTAGGTAGTATCATGTTTTTTCAGTTTATTCAGATAGCAGTTGTTTTTTCTTTCTATCTGGGGATTTTCTTTAGTCTCTCCTATAATTCATCTCCATGTGGAATCTTTGCATTCAGCCTGCCTGTCCAATCTCATAGAATGTGCACTGAGAAAACTAATTGCAGAGATAAATTGGTTCTTGATGTGCATGACTGATCAAGAGCAAAGTACCTTAATTTCAGATGCCTTCAGAGAGATTTTTCTTTAACCTCTTCTTTTAAGAGGAAGATTATAAAGCATTATCATTACTTCAGGTCAGAATTATATTGCTTTTGGTCAAAAGCTGTTGTAAGATTTGCAAAGTAATAGAAACAAAGTAATCTAGAGATAAATTATAAAGATCAAAGCAATTCAAAATTAAAGTGAATTTGAGTGTAAGCATAGGTATAGAGTTATGAAGGAAACCATCAGACCATACATCATTATGTCTTTTTAACTATAGCTCCCAAAGTAGCTTTAATTTTTATTGTTTTTAGTGAAAAGCAAGAGACTTGAGTGATTATTTGAGTATATTGTCCATAGTTGAGTACTAGTTAAAATTGGCCCCAGCAATTTCTGATTTATTCCCGATAGAATGAGAAAGTGATTTGGAGCTAATCTGGAAGGACCTGTAGCACATACTAGGTGTTAGTTTTGGTTTATGTCTTTGACTGTGTTTTATTTGCTGGTAATTTCCAAATATATTTCTTTGAACTCTGGCTTTCTTCCTTGTCTAAGAGATTTGCATTTCTATCTAGTTGTGGAAATTTTTACCTGGATATCTAATAGGTACCTCAGACATTTCAGTATGTCTCAAAGTAGATTTAAAAAATTTTTTTTTTAGTTTTTTCCTCCAACTTGCCTCTCCTTTCTATTTCTATATTTTGATTTATATAAGGCTTTATTATTCTCTTCTCTAATTAACCTTTACTCTGTCCTTTCCAAATTACCAACTCATATCCTTTGAAATGTCTTTCACATCTAACTATATACTCCATCCCTACTGTCACTGCTTATTGTGCACCTTTGCTGCTTGTTCTTTTAAAAAATTATTGTTATCAAAGTAATGAATTTTTTTTTTTAATTCATACTCTTTAGAAGTTATAAAGTAAAATAATCCCCTGTTTTTCCTCTCTCAGTTCTACTTCTCTCGTGTAACCACTGTTTCTGTCTGGTGTATTTGTTGCCAGATATTCTCTGCTTTTTTTAAATTAACTTTTATAGGAGTATAGTTGCTTTACAATGTTGTGTTAGCTTTTCAGTTCAGTTCAGTCGCTCAGTCGTGTCCGACTCTCCGCGACCCCATGAATCACAGCACTCCAGGCCTCCCTGTCCATCACCAACTCCCGGAGTTCACGCAAACTCATGTCCACAGAGTCGGTGATGCCATCCAGCCATCTCATTCTCTGTTGTCCCCTTCTCCTCCCGCCCCCAACCTTTCCCAGCATCAGAGTCTTTTCCAGTGAGTCAACTCGTCGCATGAGGTGGCCGAAGTATTGCAGTTTCAGCTTTAGCATCAGTCCTTCCAGTGAACACCCAGGATTGATCTCCTTTAGAATGGACTGGTTGGATCTCCTTGCAGTACAAGGGACTTTTACTGAACAGCAAAATGAATCATCTATCTGCATATCCCCTCCATTTGCTTGGTCTATTAAAACAGATTTCTCAGTGGTCTCCATGCCATCCATCCCTCTCTACTATGGCTATTGCCAGAGTTATTAATCTAAATAGCAAACCTTACTCTGCTAAAGAGCTCTGCTTGTTCCATATTCCCTATAGGATAAAGACCAACCCCTTAGTACTGGGTGTGTAGAAGCCCTTCATAGTCTGGGCCCAGTACCTGTCTCCAATCTCGCTCCTTGCCACTTCTGCTTTGTTGCTTACCTCTAGCACTACTATTCCCTGAATTAGTTAGGTCTCGTTATAACTCCCTACCATTATATATGTGCTCAATCTCTTCTCTACTTGGCAGGTGTCTACTCATTCTTCGAGATCCTGCTTATCTGATGCCTCCTTTATAGAGATGTCTTTTCCACTTTTTCCAAGCAGAGATAATGTTCTTTCTTCTGTTTGTTTAGTGCCTTAAACACATGTATATGATTAAATATATATTTATATATGGTCTGTTTATATGTTTCTCCCTTAGTTATTTGTGAGCTTTTTAAAAAAGCTGGACTTTTGTCTTAGCATCATTTTGTGTCTGATATTCTACTTAGCACATAATGGGCATTCAGTAAATGTTTGGTGAATAGATATGTTTGTAATTTAGATTTGTAGTACTATAAAGACCTACATCTTAGGTAAAGAATATAAAATTTTAGATCCCATCATATTTTAAAGCTATTTAATATTTTGTGAATTTTGCTACATTATGTCACTTTTGGCCTTTTAATGACAGAAGTATAATTTCAGCATGACCTTATTTCTTAACTTATAAAAGAACTCAACTTTTAATGGAATACTGTACTATATTGTAAAATAATGTGTTAGATCTATATAGAGACAGAAAAAGATACACAAGACATATTGTGAAGTAAAAAGTAGTTGTATAACAATTTGATGCTATATTTAAGAAAAGTAGTTTTTTATGTTATACTTAAAATAAATCCAGACAAATGTAAATCAGATTATTATCTTTATTTTCTTTTATCGCCAGTCTTGTAATATATTCTTTTCTATGTGACTCTGGAGTGTTTGCATTTATGTACTTTTAAGTATGTCCTTTCATAAGCAAAAAAGAAAAGACCAAACCAAATTACCCCTCAGTTTTTAACATTTCATATTCTTCATTCTTCAAACAGAAATAAAGTCTTGAATTTATTTTCATTTTGTCCTAAGTTTGCCCAGAAAGTTAGAAAATATCTTTAAGTAAAAACTGAAGTACAGGTATGAGTTTGAAGACATTTTTGAGATATATATATATATATATATCTCAGATCCAGTCAGTTAATAATTGTTTTAGGGCCTGCTTTGGGTGGATAGTGTAGTATGCTAGATGCTGAAGTAGAATATAAAGGATATGATTCTACTGTGTAATAACTTACAGCTTTTTCTGGGTAGCAAAATTTCCTGAATAGTACTTTGTGGATGACATAAGTAATAATCCTATAATTGGCTATTTTAAGTATATTTTCTTTAAGCTGAAAATTTTTCTTTATATTTTGAGGGTGAAATTTTATTTCAGTGTCCTATTGTAAACTAAAACATAAGAATTGCTTTAGTTTAAAGTAAAATTGTAAAGGACATTTGCTGGTAGGTAAGACATGATAGTAAAAATAAGGTAGCATAAGGAAACAATTTTTTCATGATTAAATAATAAAGATTTTTAATAGAAAATCCTAAAGTATCATTTTCTAATAAAGGTATCATATCTATTTGATGACTATCTGAATTTTCACTTAGAATATTGCTCAGTGAGAAGTATAGATATATATGAATAATTGCTAAAAGTATTTTTATATATATTAAATTGATACTTTTTATAAGTTTTACTGAATAATTGTTAATATAATTGCTGAGTGGCTTAGCAAAGATAGGCATTAGTCTAAAGCTTCAGAATTCTAAAACTGAAAATAATTGGAAATGTTTTTATCTGTAAAATAAAGCAAAATTCTGATAGAAAGGACTTAAGTATTGAACCTCTCTGAAAATAAGATATTCTTTTTATGATGGAGATTCCAGTGTGATTGCCTCATTTTCTTTGCTTCCTACTGAAGAAGCTCTTAGTGCACTTGCAAAGAGCATAAGGAGTCATGTCAGAGGTCAGGTATTTGAGTCCATTTTCCCACAGCTGCCTGGTGTGAGTGATCTTTTACTGTGTTTTAAAAAAAATGGGCAAGGATTAAAGAGGATTAGAAAGAATATTACCCTCCTGAATATAGGTCCAAGGCACTAAGGGTAGAGAACCCAGCCAGGCAGCAAATGGGCTTTGCTTGACCAGGACACAACCTCTGCTGCATTCCTTTAAGAAACTGAATGGGAAATGTTAAGTCCCCAAACTGGATTAGTAAATAATCTCATAGCTTGTGACATCTGCTAAAATAAATTGATGAGCAGACTGCATTCTTACACTTTGAGGAGAGAGCCAGAGACATCAAGACTAAGAGTAATTATTCTATCTTTTTGCTTTTTAATTTCAGCTTTATTGGGTTATAGAAATAAAGGATAATTAAAGATGAGCACTCAGCCCAGTAAGTGTTGGAAAGGCACATTCCATAAACAAAAAAGAAAAATTACTTTATATGTATTAATGCCATGAGTCCCTATGTAGTGATTAATAATCTAAGTTAAAATTTGAAAGTACTATAAATTTTTATTTTTATAATTCTTCCTGTTTATAGTAGTTTTACACAGTGTTTCACAAATTCAACTGTTGAATTTATGCTGTTTATCTCATTATTGAAATGGAAGGATATATCTTTTAAAACACCTTTGGAATGTCTCTCTTTTTATATTTTATAATATACATTAATTTGGTTTGCACCGTATGACACATAATTTGGTATCAAATTATTGAGACCCAAAAAGGTGGTTTCAAACCTATTCTAGTAGGGGAGGTGCCTCAGTCTTTGGAAGAAGTAGTTAACTGAGGAGGTATACTCTGGTCTCAGTCATTGGAAGAAGCTGGCTAACTATTTTTAAAAGATTTTAAGTTGACTACTTTAATAATAAAAATGGTGTAAAAGTTGGCTTCCCTGGTAGCTCAGTCAGTAAAGAATCTGCCTGCATTGCAGGAGAGCGGGGTTCGATCCCTTGGATGGGAATATCCACTGGAGAAGGAATTGGCAACCACTCCAGTATTCTTGCTTGGAAAATCCTATGGACAGGGGAGCCTGGAGGGCTACAGTCCATGGGGTTGCAAGAATTGGACACGACTTAGCAACTAACCCACCACTGTGCATGTGTGCTAAGTTGTTTCAGTCATGTCCAATTCTTTGCGATCCTATGGACTGTAGCCCACTAGGCTCCTCTGTCCATTGGATTCTCCAGGCAAGAAAGAATAGTGGAGTGGATTGCCATGCCCTTCTCCAGGGGATCTTCCCAACCCAGGGATTGAACCCGCTCTAGTGCCACCTGGGAAGACCCCCACCACACGTAGTTAATTTTGCATCTTTCTTCATGTAATTAGTATATTTGACTAATGCAATAACTGTGATTATACTGCTTTTGATATGGATTGTAATATTAAGGGAAGCATTTCTTCAAGAGTTTAAGATAGAATTTCATTTCATATGTGAATAAGAATTTATAGGTTATAACTTTAACAGGCATGCTCACTTACTTAAATGCAGCTGGTACTATGCTCTTTAGGCTCCAGATTCAAGTTGGCCCTATGCAATGAATATATCTTCATATTCTTCTCCCTACCTCTCAATCTGCTATCCACTTTCCACCTTTCTACCACTTTCCACCACTTCCACAAAGGGAAAGTGAAATTTGCTCAGTTGAGTCCAACTCTTTGCAACCCCATGGACTATACAGTCTATGGAATTCTCCAAGCCAGAATACTGGAGTGGGCAGCCTTTCCCTTCTCCAGGGGATCTTCCCAACCCAGGGATCAAACCCAGGTCTCCCACATTGCAGGCGGATTCTTTACCAGCTGAGCCACCAGGGAAGCCCATCAGTGGTTTAAAACATAATTAATACCTCTTAAACATAGACTTCCCTGGTGGCTCAGAGGTTAAAGCGTTTGCCTCCCATGCGGGAGACCTGGGTTCGATCCCTGGGTCGGGAAGATCCCCTGGAGAAGGAAATGGTAACCCACTCCAGTATTCTTGCCTGGAGAATCCCATGGATGGAGAAGCCTGGTAGGTTACAGTCCACGGGGTCACAAAGAGTCGGACACGACTGAGCAACGGAACGAACGAACGAACGAAAGAAACATATGACATAGCAATTCCACTCCTAGTAACCCAAGAGAGATGAAAACCTTTGTTCACATAAAAATCCATACACAATGGTTCAGTTTATTTCAGTCTCTCAGTTGTGTCTGACTCTTTGCGACCCCATGAACCACAGCACGCCAGGCCTCCCTGTCCATCACTAACTCCCAGAGTTTACCCAAACTCATGTCCATAGAGTCGGTGATGCCATCCAACCGTCTCATCCTCTGTCATCCCCTTCTCCTCCTGCCCTCAATCTTTCCCAGCATCAGGGTCTTTACAAATGAGTCAGTTCTTTGCATCACGTGGCCAAAGTATTGGAGTTTCAGCTTCAACATCATTCCTTCCAATGAACACCCAGGACTGATCTCCTTTAGAATTGACTGGTTGGATCTCCTTGCAGTCCAAGGGACTCCCAAGAGTCTTCTCCAACACCACAATTCAAAAGCATAAATTCTTCGGCGCTCAGTTTTCTTTACAGTCCAACTATCACATCCATACATAACCACTGGAAAAACCATAGCCTTGACTAGACGGATCTTTGTTGGCAAAGTAATATCTCTGCTTTTTAATATCCTGTCTAGGTTGGTCATAATGTTCCTTCCAAGGAGTAAGCGTCTTTTGATTTCATGGCTGCAATCAGCATCTGCAGTGATTTTGGAGCCCAGAAAAATGAAGTCAGCCACTGTTTTCCCATCTATTTGCCATGAATTAATGGGACCAGATGCCATGATTTAAGTTTTCTGAATGTTGAGCTTTAAGCCAGCTTTTTCACTCTCCTCTTTAACTTTCATCAAGAGGCTCTTTAGTTCTTCACTTTCTGCCATAAGGGTGGTATCATCTGCATATGTGAGGTATTGATATTTCTCCTGGCAATCTTGATTCCAGCTTGTGCTTCATCCAGCCCAGTGTTTTTCATAATATACTCTAGTTAGTTCTAGTTCAGTCACTCAGTCGTGTCCGACTCTTTGCGACCCCATGAATCACAGCATGCCAAGCCTCCCTGTCTATCACCAACTCCCGGAGTTCACTCAACTCATGTCCATCGAGTCGGTAATGCCATCCAGCCATCTCATTCTCTGTCGTCCCCTTCTCCTGCTGCCCCCAATTCCTCCCAGCATCAGAGTCTTTTCCAGTGAGTCAACTCGTCGCATGAGGTATTGAAGCTTCAGCTTTAGCATCAGTCCTTCGAATGAACACCCAGGACTGATCTCCTTTAGAATGGACTGGTTGGATCTCCTTGCAGTCCAAGGGACTCTCAAGAGTCTTCTCCAACACCACAGTTCAAAAGCATCAATTCTTCAGCGATCAGCTTTCTTCATAGTCCAACTCTCACATCCATACATGACCACTGGAAAAACCATAGCCTTGACTAGATGGACCTTTGTTGGCAAAGTAATGTCTCTGCTTTTTAATATGCTATCTAGGTTGATCATAACTTTCCTTCCAAGGAGTAAGCATCTTTTAATTTCATGATGTACTCTGCATATAAGTTAAATAAACAGGGTGACAGTATACAGCCTTGATGTTTTAAATAAGCAGGGTGACAATATACAGCCTTGATGTACTCCTTTTCCTGTTTGGAACCAGTCTGTTGTTCCATGTCCTGTTCTAACTGTTGCTTCCTGACGTGCATACGGGTTTCTCAAGAGGCAGGTCAGGTGGTCTGGTATTCACATCTCTTTCAGAATTTCCACAGTTTGTGGTGATCCACCCAGTCAAAGGCTTTGGCATAGTCAGTAAAGCAGAAATAGATGTTTTTCTGGAGCTCTCTTGCTTTTTCCATGATCCAGTGGATGTTGGCAATTTGATCTCTGGTTCCTCTGCCTTTTCTAAAACCAGCTTGAACATCTGGAAGTTCACGGTTCACATATCACTGAAGCCTGGCTTGGAGAATTTTGAGCATTACTTTACTAGCGTGTGAGAGGAGTGCAATTGTGCGGTAGTTGGAGCATTCTTTGGCATTGCCTTTCTTTGGGATTGGAATGAAAACTGACCTTTTCCAGTCCTGTGGCCACAGCTGAGTTTTCCAAATTTGCTGACATATTGAGTATAGCACAGCATCAGTGTTTATTGTAGTACTATTCACAATAGCCAAAAAGTGAAAACCAAATGTCCATCAAATGATGAATGGACAAACAAATGTGGTCTGTCCATATAATGGAATATGATTTATATTATTATTTATATTTATTATTTTATATTATACAATGGAATATTATTTTGTATAATATTATTCCACAAAAAGAATGGTGTCCTGATACATACTACAACATGGATATACGCTAAGTGAATTAAACCAGTCACAAAATACCATATATTAAATGATTCTGTTTGTATCATATATCTGGCATGGGCAAATCTATAGAGACAGAAAGTATATTAGTGGTTGCTTAGAGCTGAGGGAGGTTGGGAGTGGAGAGGGGTGATAATGAAAGAGTATGGTGTTTCTTTTTTTTAAAAGTTATTTTATTGATCCGGGAGTTGGTGATGGACAGGGAGGCCTGGCGTGCTGTGATTCATGGGGTCACAAAGAGTCGGACACGACTGAGTGACTGAACTGAACTGAAATTTTATTGAAGTATAATCCTGGGTGTTTACTGGAAGGACTGATGCTAAAACTGAAACTCCAGTACTTTGGCCACCTCATGCGATAAGTTGACTCACTGGAAAAGACTCTGATGCTCGGAGGGATTGGGGGCGGGAGGAGACGGGGACGACAGAGAATGAGATGGATGGATGGCATCATCGACTTGATGGACATGAGTTTGAGTGAACTCCGGGAGTTGGTGATGGACAGGGAGGCCTGGTGTGCTGTGATTCATGGCGTCACGAAGAGTCGGACACAACTGAGCGATTGAACTGAACTAATAGTTAATTTACATTGTTTTAATTTCTACTGTAGAGCAAAGTGATTTCATTATACATATATATACATTCTTCTTCATATTCTTTTCCATTATTATTTATCACAGGATATTAAATATATTTCCCTGTGCTAAATGGAATTTTGCTGTTTATCCATTCTCTCTATAATCGTTTGCATCTGTGGATCTCGAACTCCCAATTCATTCCTCTCCCATCTCCCTTCCCCTGGCTTCCATAAGTCTGTTCTCTGTGTCTGTGAGTCTGTTTCCATTTCATAAAAGTTCATTTGTGTCATATTTTAGATTCCACATATAAGTGATACCATATGATATTTGTCTTTCTAAATTAGTTCATTAAGTATGATCATCCCAAGTCCATCCATGTTGCTGCATTATTTCATTCTTTCTTATGGCTGAATAGTATTCCATTATATATATATACATATACGTATTTTATATATATATACACAACATCTTTATCCATTCATCTGTCAGTGGACATTTAGTTGGCTATTGTACATATTGCCACAATGAACATTGAGGTGTATGAATGTTTTCAAATTATAGTTTACTCCAGATATATGCCAGGAGTAGGATTGCCGGATCATATAGTAACTATTTTTAGTTTTTTGAGGAACCTCCTACTGTTTTCTGTAGTGGCTACACTAATATACATTTGGGTTTCCTTTGGAAGTGATGAAAATATTCTGAAATTGTTGTGATGGTTGCACATATCTGTTAATGCACTAAAAACTGTTGAATTGTGTACTTTAAATGGGTGAACTGTAAAGTATGTAAATTATATCTCAATAAAGCTGCTATTAAAAGCTAAATTAAAAAGTAATACCTCCTATCCATATTTCTATATGCATCTATACCTATAGTAAAGCACATAGTCTGATTATAATTAATTTAAGGAATCTGTCTTTCTTGGGAATTCCCTGGTGGTCCATTGGTTGGGAATCTGTGCTTTCAACTGCCAAGGGGCCAGATTTGATCCCAGATTGGGGAACAAAGATCTTAGAAGCTGCGTAGCATGGCGCCCCCCCCCCCCCCCCGCCCAAATCTGTCTCTCTCATTACATTAGGAGGCTCCAGAGAATAGTGTCTTTGCATTCCCTAACAAGCATAGTGCTTTGCACTACATTTAAGAATTGAACTTCTTAACAATTAAATTCCTTCACTGTAAAAGGGCAACCCACTCCCGTATCTTGCCTGGAGAATTCTATGGACAGAGGAGCCTGGTGGGCTGTAGTCCATGGGATTACAGAGTTGGACACCATTGAGTGACTAGAACACACACACACACACAGTAAAAGAGAAAGGCTGTAGTCCATGGGGTCACAGAGTTGGACACCACTGAGTGACTAAAACACACACACTGTAAAAGAGAAAGGCTGTAGTCCATGGGGTTACAGAGTTGGACACAACTGAGTGACTAAAACACACACACACACTCACGCACACACACACAGTGTAAAAGAGAAATAAAAAAATGTTGTCACAACATGTTGTTCCAAAATTGTATTTTACATTTATTCTTTTTTGGAAAAATAAATTATTTTCTCACATATTATTTCTTTAGCTTAGTTTCCGTTTTGTATTTAAAGTTGCACATAAGTCATTTATTACCTTATTTTTACCTTTAGGCGTATTCTGGTCTTTGGGATTTGCATATATACAAACATTTTATACATGTTGTCAGTAAGACCTTCTTGTCATTTCAACTAGCTTAATGTTTGTTTTTTAAATCAAGGTAAGTTTATGAAATTTGAATCTACACTTTTGTGGATGTTTGAATTTAACATAATTTTTCTTTTTTTGTGTGTGGTGTCTATGTGTGTATGTTATTTTTCTAGTATTTACTAGAGATGAAAAGTCTCATTTTACCTCCAGAACACATTCTGAAACGGGGTGATAGTGAAGCAATTGCCTATGCTTTCTTTCATCTTCAGCACTGGAAGAGAATAGAAGGTGCTCTTAATCTGTTACAGTGCACGTGGGAAGGCAGTAAGTATTCTTTTCCAAATGCAATGCTAATCTTTCTGACTATTCATTGCATTCACAGGCAGTCTTTTTTAAATGAGATTGTCTGGGTTTCCTTAAGGATTTATTGTTCAGATTGGTTTGAAAGTGAACTCTGTGGTGTTTATTGATTTATTGGTAGAAGAAATGTGTAATGTGCTTATATTAAAACCAAATTTAGGGAAAGCATAATGAAAAACTGTTTGGGTATTCTGCTGTATGTTCACTTGAATTAAATATTTATAGGGAAAGAAAATGAAAATTTATATCCTTTCCTTTATTTTTTAATGTGCCTTGCTATTCTAATATTTTTTAAATTAGACTTTTTTTGGTTTTGAGATGTGTACAATATGAAACTTTTTTTTCATTACTGAAATCAACTTAATTCTTTAAAAAATTTAAAAAAAATATTTATTTTTAAAAATTTATATGATGACTGTACCAGGTCTTAGTTATGGCGTGTAGGATCTAGTTCCCTGACCAGGGATTGAATCCATGCCCCCTGCATTGAGAGCTTTGAGTCTTAGCTACTGAACCAGCAGGGAAATCCTCCCCTCCCCAATTTTTAAATTGTGGTAAAATATATATAACATAAAAGCATTTTAAACATTTTAAAATGCTCAGGTCTGTGAAATACATGTACATTGTTGTGCAGCCATCACCATCATCCATCCAGGGTTTTTTCATCACCCCAAACTGAAATTCTGTACCTACTGAAATATAACTCCTCATTCTTTCCTCCTTCCCAGCCCCCTGGTAACCATTCTATTTTTTGTCTCTATGAGTTTGACTACTCTAGGTATCTCATATAAGTGAAATCATACACTTGTCCTTTTATATGTGGCTTATTTCATTTACCATATTGTTGAAGTATGTGTAAGAGTTTTATTCTTTTTAAGGATGAATAATATTCCATTGTAAGTGTATACAAAATTTTGTTTATCCATTCACCCATCAGTGGACATTTGGGCTGTTTCCACCTTTTGGCTATTGTGGATAATGCTGCTGTGAACATGGGTGCATAAATACCTGTTTAAGTTCTTGCTTTCAATTATTTTGGGTGTCCTCATAGAAGTGGAACTGCTAGATCATATAATTTTGTGTTTAATTCTTTGAGGAACGACCGTACTATTTTCTATAGCAGCTGAACCATTTAACATTCCACTTGCAATGCACAGGGGTTTCACTTTCTTTATATCCTTGCCAATACTTGTTATTTTCTGGTTTTTGGTAATAGCACCCTAATGGGTATGAAATAGTACCTCATTTTGATTTGCATTTCCCTAATAATTAATAATGTTGAACATATTTTTATGTGTTAATTGGCCATTTGTATATTTCTTTGGAAAATTGGATTATTTTCCACTACCTACCAGATCTCTCAACTTCTTAAAATTCAGTTCAGTTCAGTTCAGTCGCTCAGTCGTGTCCGACTCTCCGCGACCCCATGAATCACAGCACGCCAGGCCTCCCTGTCCATCACCAACTCCCGGAGTACACTCAAACTCATGTCCACAGAGTCGGTGATGCCATCCAGCCATCTCATTCTCCGTCGTCCCCTTCTCCTCCCGCCCCCAACCTTTCCCAGCATCAGAGTCTTTTCCAGTGAGTCAACTCGTCGCATGAGGTGGCCAAAGTATTGCAGCTTCAGCTTTAGCATCAGTCCCTCCAATGAACATCCAGGATTGATCTCCTTTAGAATGGACTGGTTGGATCTCCTTGCAGTATAAGGGACTCTCAAGAGTCTTCTCCAACACCACAGTTCAAAAGCATTGATTCTTCGGCGATCAGCTTTCTTCACAGTCCAACTCTCACATCCATACATGACCACTGGAAAAACCATAGCCTTGTGCACATTCTAAATAACAACTAAAACTTGTTAACCTCCTCAGTTCTCAAACAGTGCACTGAGGCATTTTTGGATATTATAGTAAATTCACAGAGTGCCATGAGATTTTAAATTTTTATAGAAACGCAGCAGTATACCATTCAAACTGTAGCTCTAGATAGTTAAAGGTTTCAACAGTATTCTCTGTTTTCTTTCAGTGTTGTCATAGCTTTTCAAAGCTGGGTTTTTGTTAGTTGCTATGATTAAAGGAAGTACCTCACAAAACTCAGTGTGGAACAGGAAATGAGGATGGTATTATCTAAAGTGATTCTGAGGTTTGAGAAATTATGTGGTGTCCAACAGGCTCATATATCCCATAAGGGAGAAATGATGGTGATTTAAAAATGAAATAACTTTTTCCCTTTAATTTATGTGTATTTTTTTCAACTTGCTGCTAAGCTGATAGAGCAAAAACTTTTGAAATTGATCAGACCCACTACTTAATAAGTGGAATTGTTAAATACCACTTATTGTTGCTGCTGCTGCTGCTGAGTCACTTCAGTCGTGTCCGACTCTGTGTGACCTCTTAGACCGAAGCCCACCAGGCTCCCCCATCCCTGGGATTCTCCAGGCAAGAACACTGGAGTGGGTTGCCATATCCTTCTCCAATGTGTGAAAGTGAAAAGTGAAAGTGAAGTCGCTCAGTCGTGTCCGACCCTCAGCGACCCCACGGACTGCAGCCCACCAGGCTCCTCCATCCATGGGATCCTCCAGGCAAGAGTACTGGAGTGGCTTGCCATTGCCTTCTCCGACCACTTATTGTTACAGCGTAACAATTGTTAGGTAAATTGTTACAGCATCGGGGCATCATAGCAAATTACTGAGACATGAAGGGCACCACATGTAATTGTTACGTAACAATTGTCCTTGAATCAAGAAAATTTGGGAACCGCTGTATTAATGTTTGCTGAGCGTTAGGCACTGTGCTTGATATGGACAATATACAGATTAACGAAAGCAGAACTACTCAAACTGAGGAGCTTGCTGTTTTGGGGTACTTAGATTTTCTTTTGCTTTTTCTCCAGTAGTTCCCAAGCTTCTCAAAACTACGTAGTCTATCTTACTCACTTTGTATGTGTCATCAATGCCTAGCCTGCTTGGCACGTAGGACGTTCTCCATAAGTATATGATTGATTCTGTGCTTCGTGAATAATCATCTTAATGAATGATTTCCTAGTGTCACTGATTTAATTTGCTCTGTGACTTTGGAAAAGTCACTGTATTTTATTGTAGCAAAACAAAAATCCGTATTTTGTCAAAAGTTCATAGATCCAAGCACTAAAGGAAAAACAAAAACCTTATAATTTTGATAGTTGAGGAGATCAATAAAGATGTCTTCTTTAAGAAATCTGTAGGAATGGATAATAATCTAGATAAAGGATGCATAAACTTTTTCTGTAAAGGACCAGTTGGTGAATATTTAGTCTTTGTGGGCCATAGTCTCTGTCACAATTACCCAACTCTTACAGCATGAAAGCAGCCTTTTATAATATATAAATGAGGAGACATGGCTATATTCTAATATAATTTTATTTACAAAAACAGTGGTCCAGGTCTGACCAAAGGTGACCCCTTTAGATACTTAATTTAGGTACTTTGGTGACCCCTGATCTAAATTAAGCTCTGCTTACAGAAAACTTTGTTATCAGCTCAAATATGAAGTTAGGATCCATTGAAAACTCTTAGGTTGACAGAGGTTATGACTACAACAGATGTGTGATTTCCCTAAGAAGTGGAATTCACATGTGGAGAGTTAAGTGTTTTGTGTTTGTAATGAGGAGACTGAGGCAAGAAGGACATAGCCAGTCTTATCGTCCACTACTCCCTTCAGTTTTATTTTTTATTTCAGTTAGAACATTCACTATTCTCTAAATAAATTTTATTCTTCTTATTTGTTCCTCTGCATATTTTGTTTTTTTCATGTAAAATGCGTCTCTAAAAAAGAAAACAAATGCTATGTGGGGGACTTCCCTGGTGGTCCAATGTCTAAGACTCCATGCTCCCAATGCCAGGGGCCCAGGTTCCACCTGTAGTCCAGGAACTAGATTGCACATGCCACAAAAAAAAAAAAAAAAGATCCCCCATACTTCCTTGAAGATTGAAGATCCCGTATGCTACAGCTAAGACCGGGCACAACTGAACAAATATTTTTTTTTTAATAAATTTTAAAAATGCTGTGAGACATTTTAATAAAAATACATCTCCAAAATAGCTTTGATTATAGTAGATGATGAACGTGAGATTGAATTGCATGTCAACAAATGTATATTTTTTCCCTCAGCTTTTAGAATGATTCCATACCCATTAGAGAAAGGCCATCTATTTTATCCTTATCCCAGCTGCACAGAGACTGCTGATAGAGAGCTATTACCTCGTAAGTAAATTTATTCAAGTTTTTCTAAACTGAAAATTAGTTGTGAGATTATTTTTCATAGTATTCTCCCATTTTAAAAGTACCTCTGGTTGAAGTTCAGGATACTGTTTAAATACTGTTTTAACCAGTTCTTGGATAGGGTTGCATAATTTAGTTCATTTTTTTATATTTTTGTTGTAAAAGCTTGTACTTGGTGCAATGAAGGACACACAGATGAAAGTTTTTGTTTTTCTTTTCTTACAAGCAGTCAGAGAAGAAATAATACCAATCCTTCACAAACTCTTTTCAGAAAATGAAGAAGGAGCACTCTCCAGCTCATTCTGTGAGACCAGCATTACCCTGACAACACAGTCAGACAAAACATTACAAGAAAGCTATAGAACAATATCTCTCATGAACATAGACACAAATGTCTTCAACAAAATGTTAGCAAACTGAATCCACCAACATATAAAAAGGACTATGCTCCATGGCCAATTGGGATTTACCTCACAAATGTGAGGTTGCTTTAACATCTGAAAATGTAATAGCATAAAGGACAATAGATGGAGAATAGCATTTGACAAAAATCCTATACCCATTCATGATAAAAATTCTGAACAAACTGGGAATAAAAGGGAACTTGCTCAACCTGATAAAGAGCATCTATGAAAAACCCACAGCTAACATCATACTTAATGGTGAAAGATTGAATGCTTTCCCCCTAAGATCAGGAACAAGACAAGGATGTCTGTGCTCTTCTCTTCCGCATTGTAGTAAAGGTTCTAGTTAATGCCATCAAGCAAGAAAAAGAAATAAAAGGCATTCATGTTCTAAAGAAAGAAGTAAAACTGTTTTTATTCACAGTTGACATAATCTTCATGAATTCCATAAAAGCTTCCTTGGTGGCTCAGAGGTTAAAGTGTCTGCCTCCAATGCGGGAGACCTGGGTTCGATCCCTGGGTCGGGAAGATCCCCTGGAGAAGGAAATGGTAACCCACTCCAGTATTCTTGCCTGGGGAATCCCATGAACGGAGAAGCCGAGTCCACGGGTCGCAAAGAGTCGGACACGACTGAGCGACGGAACGGAACTATTAGAACTAATAAACTAGTTCAGCAAGGTTGCAGGATATAATATTGAGATATATATATATATATATATATAAAACTCAGTCATATATTTATATACCAGCAATGAATAATCCAAAATGAAAACTAGAAAACAGACCCAACGAGAGTAGCATCAAAAAGAACAGTTTAGGAATAAATTAAAAGAAATGTGAGATTTTTAAAATCCACTAAATACTGCTTAGAAGAATTAAAGAAAATCTAAATAGAGAGATAGTCCATGTTTATGGATTGGAAGCCCCAATATTATTTTTGTGACAATTCTCTTCTAATTGATCTATTAATTCAATACAGTTCTTACAAATTGATAAGCTGATCCCAAAATGTATATGACATGTTAAAGGACCCAGAACAGTCAAAATAATCTTTGCAAGGTAGAGTGAAATTGGAGGGACTGTACTTTTCAATATTTAAAAAAAAAAACGAAATAGTCAAAGAGTCAAGAGGAGAACAAGAAATACATAGGGTTATGATTGCTGAAAGTGTTTTTGTCTAGTTCCTGCTTTTAGGAAGCTAACTTTTGAAAGAATAGTCTGTGCTTTTTGTCTCAGCTGCCTTATCATCCACTCACTCTTTTTCTGTATGAGCTGGTAAATTTCTGTTTAATTATCCTTTTTATGATTTAACTGATACGTAAGGATGCTGACAGTTATAAACACTAGTTTCCTCTTATAAATCTATACCACAGTTTTTACAATTCTGGGTCCATTAGAACTAAAGTCTAGAAAGGAAAGTTGCAGTTTTACAGCCATCAGACTTAAGAACTGAAAAGTTCAAACAGATAGATAAAAACTTAGGAGGGCTTATGGAAGTTGGGTATGCTGATATTTTTCTCCCACAATTTTTATTTTTGAGTATGTTGCATATGTGACATGTCAACCATACACACACACATCCATGTATGTATTATATGCTTAAATATTTTATTATGTAATCTATTTAACATATACCTACATAGCCTTTATATTTTATATCTCTACATACATGGGGTTAAGATATGTTTGTAAGTTATATATAATATGTATATTATTAAATATATGTTTTATAAGTAGTAAATGTTGTAAGCACTCTTTGGGTATAAGAGAGCCACTTCAAGTTAGCTTAAAAATAAAGAGAATTTATTGGAAGAAGGCTGAGTTATCTCAGAGAACGCAAAGGCAACATTTATAGTTGCACCTTGGAAGAAACCAGAACCAGAAGGCTGTCAGGATTTCCAGGAGTCAGTTTTCTGTGTATCTCTGTCTCTGACTGCCTTTCTCAGTCTCTCCTATTCTCACTTTCCTTTTTCATTCCCCAACTCCATCTTTTCTTTGTATGAACTTTCATTTCTGCTTCTCTCAGTGTATCTGCTTCATTTTTATCTTTCTCTTTGCAGTTTGGCTCTCCCTTTCTTAGACACTCACATAGCCTGGCTTGATACCCTGGCTAAATTCAGAGATGCAGCTCTGAATTTACATGTCATCAATTCAGGAGGATAATATAGAATGAAGAATATCTCAATCCTGCTTCTAAAACTTCTGGGAGAGTAAATCAGGTTTACCCAGGTGTTCATCCCTAATCCAATCTGCTATGGCCTAGCGACAGGATCAGATCGTGTAAACAAAATTACCAAAATATCTCTTTCCCTCTACATCACATAACTGACTTAGGGGTTATTATTTTCTGGGAGTGAATGAGGTCACTAAGGGGAACTGTATAGAGTGTGAGATGTAAATTAAAGGTGAACCATGATGAAAATTTCTAAGGAATGGGTGGCCGATAAGGAGTCAGAAGATTCAGTGAAGGAGTGCTCTGAGACAGGACAAGAACCAGAACTAGATATCCTGGAAACTAAAAGGAGAAAAAAAATTCCAAGTGAGGCGGAGTATCCAAGGTATTAAGTAAGGTAATTACTGAGAAGAATCCATTGACTTTGGCAATTAGAAGGTCGTTAGTGTTAGAAATATTTTCTTTCCTCAGGAGAGGGTGGTGATAGTAGGTGCTGTTTTTCTATTTTAATGGGAACAAGGATATTTAAGGCAAAGGAATGAATCTTTAATTGTGGAACATCAATACGCAAGAGTGTATTACATTAGGCTAATACATTTAATCTAAAATAATGCCCCCCAAATCATTACAGAAATTGCCTGATAATATAAGGCAAGCTTTCATAGAAATGTGAATAAAATCAAGTTATTATTTTGTATTGTCAGAGCCATAGGCTGTAAGAACAGAGAGTTTGTGTTTTGGCAGGACTTTGTTATTTCTAGGGGTCTACTCATTTGCAAATTCTAGGAGCTATGAGAGGAGGGATGTTCTGGGGGGTTTAGTTTGATTATATTGTATATTCTTAGAGTATTTTTTCTGTCTTTATGATAAAACGAACAAGTTTTTATTAATGTGGAGCTTTAATACCCAAGAGTACTTAAGGTGTTTTGCTTTCAATTCTCCTTCAACCTTGATATGACTTAAGGCATTCTGGAATTTGCTTATGAACCTCATAAGTTCAGACTTGAACTATTCCCTTAGTTCACATAGCTGTTTAGTTGTCTTTTATGCCTCCCGGTAAATTTTTCTCTACAAGCCAGTGATGAAATTTGAACTTTACTTCCAAGGGAGTGTTTCTGTACTAGTCATCCATTATTTTGATGTATCAGCCAAACATTGACTGACAAATGAATCTATAGAAAGCAATCCAAAAAGAAACAATTGGGTCTCTCCTTCAGTATAAAAATTTCATATTTTAGAAAATTATCCTATTAAAGCTATACGGTTTTCTACCTCATAAAGTAGGAATAATACTATCTATCTCCTAGGATTATTGAAAAAAATAATATAAATAAAAGCAATTAATATTATTAATTTTGCTGTCTTACACAAAAGCAACTATAGTAACATTGGCATATGTAAGTATTTGTTCCCTATCTTTGCAAATACCATGGTTTTTATCTTTTGATTTGCTAGAAGAAGTTGGCCTCTCATGGCTGAGGGACAGAGCAAAGGGGACTGATTTTTTTGGGGTGCTGAAAGCACAATGTTGTTCACAGCTTCTAATGTTTCTAACTTAAAAATATTTCAGATTTGATGTGCTTTTACTTTAAACATGACACAAGGCTCTGGAAATTTTCTGCATTTTTAATGAGTTTGCTTTTTGGTATATACTTTCTGAAGATAGTATATAATACATAAAAAATATCCTGGCTACTGAAGGAAACTTAGGTGTAATCTTCTCTGTGAATCATTATGTTTTAAAACATTAAATTTATAGCTGACCTTGATTCAGCACTGAATTAGTCATTCCTTACTTATGCAGGATATTACATCAGGAATTCCTAGGTCTGTATCCAACCCTGTGAGCAGCCAACTGAAGTCCCAGAATAGCTCTCAGTTTAACAGACATTTATTGAGCACCTACTATGTACCAATCATTGTAATAGGCTCCTGTCATCATTGTTTTTCAAGTATTTTCACATTTCAAATAAGATAAAAATATTTGAATACTGTTGGTAATGAAATCACTAGAAATCACTAGAAAAATAATACCTTTGTAAATGTGTAAATGTAAAAATAAGACAATAGACTCCATTTATGTTCAGAATCTAGGACTTTGATGTTCTGGTTAGATTTTTACAGTGCTCAATGAAATATCACATATAGGACACTTATTAATAAGTGGGTAAAATTATTAACTGATTGTTCTAGGAAATCTCCAACCACATGTCTATTTCTTGATCTCTGTACTCATGTCTGAGCTCCCAAAGATCAAAAATTAAAACAACACCTTTATAAAGTGCTTACAGTATTCATCATAACAACTCCATGGCAACTGCTAGAGGGTTTAGCAACTTATTCAAGATCACACAGCTAATAAGTGACAAAGCTCTTTTTCAAAACCACCTCAGCATGACTACAATTACTGCTCTTTCCCACAGTGCCATCCTTTTCCCAGTTCCCAGTAGTCATCTAACTATGTAGATGTGCTGTTGGTGCTATAAATAATGGATAACTTCTTTCTACCTTGCTTGACCAGAGACTTCTTGTTCTTTTTTTTTTTTTTTAATTTTTCCGTTTTAGTTTTTAGAAATGGATTTCACTTGAAAATATTAAAACTGGCTTACACTATATTCTGAAATAAAATCCATTTCTATCTTTTCTCTCTTTCAGCGTTTCATCATGTTTCTGTTTACCCAAAGAAGGAGATTCCTTTTTTCATCCATTTCACAGCAGGACTATGTTCTTCTACAGCAATGATAGCTTTTCTTACACACCAGTTTCCTGAAATCATGGGTGTTTTTGCTAAAGCTGTAAGTATGATCTCAAGGACTTGTGTAGAATATTTGTAAAACACATAGGAAACCATCTCTGATCTGTTTGTGTTAAACCAGTTGAGCAGTGGAAGATATTTGTTATAAAGTAAATTACAGGAATTGATTTGTAAAGTTGCTGCCATAAATATGTCAAACATAAGTTTTTGGTGATTTGAGCTATATTTTTGTTGCTTGGAAGTTTTGAAAATACAATGTCATGAATTTTAAAGCTGGTCTTTGTAGATCACTTTTGGTGGTGGTAAACTTAACCCTTGTTACTAGTTAAAGAATAATCCAGCCCTTTTAAATGCATTTTCTTTGGCATTTAAAAAAAAATTCCTTGTTTTGTACAAAAGCCTTTTGGTTTTTCCATTTAAATGAAATCATTAGTTCTAAGGATTTGCTGAATGTTATATTCAAGAGTACAGCTAGGATAGGGAATAAGTAGGTAAGATAGGACAGTTGAGACATTTGTCCTGGGTTCAGAATGTGCCCCTTCACTCAGAAGTCCTCCTTGTTATTATATATGTGCATATTCTTACTGATCTTCCCAACCTTGGATGTAGAACCATCTACAGACCTTTGTTTTCATTTTTACCCTTCAGTTTTGAACTGCTTCCCCCTTTCCTGACCCAGGTCCAGAAAGTACTTGAGGACTGATTTTAAAGAAAGTATCCTGTGATTATTAACTTTTCTACATAAACCTATTAATTAATGTCACTGATTCAAAGCAACATTACCAAAGAGAAGTCCCTTTAAGTCTCTAAGCCTAATAAAAAAAGACATATCTTGTACATCTTTGCATTTTTACCAAGTAATGAGTTCAAACCCAAAAAGAAAATGTTAATTCATTATACTCCCAAATAGAAAAGCACTGAGAACCATAGAAATATTAACCTTTATTTGGTAATGCAGTTTCTATATTTTTCTTTATGTGCCTCCATTATAACTCCCTCCTCACAGTTTCTTTTCCTGCCTTAAGAATAGTTTATTTTGTGCCTTAAAGATTAGCTGGTTTTCTTCTGGCACCAGTAGTGAGAGCACTGGTTTCTCTTTTTTCCCTGAAGGTCAACTATTATAATGTGTTAAGCTGCCACTGGCTGTAGGCCTAAGAGTTTGAGACTACAGCTGATTCTGGGTCAGGCTTCAAGAAGGATGACTTTTTACTGTTGTTCAGGGAGTATAGATATTTGGGTTGGAAACTGACTCTTCTACTTCCTTTTAGTATAAAAAGAAAGTTTACTGATCACACCATAACTCTGTTGCTTGCAGTGGTGCTGATTGGCGAGTATGTGTGTCTCAAACTTAAATGACCTCACTGTGTAATCTGGCATGGAAAAAAATGGACTAAACAGAGAATCCCGTCCATTTAACAAGCAGAAAAAAATATGCAGCTGTGTATTTGAGATCATAGAAAAGCAGTGGGAGAGATGGTCTCTCAGGGCAGTGGGAAGGAGGTAAAATAGAGAGAGGAGGGAGATCTAGAATCTGGGGTAGAGATATAGTAATTATTAGCAGTATCCTTCCATGAGGTACTGGCGAAAATTAACGTGGAGCGTACTCACTGTCTGCTGTACCCATCAGTGTTAGTATATAGTGTCTGCCTTTACCTAAGAGATATCTGATGCACTGAAAGAGCCTTTAGGATTATATAACACAAGCTCCTAGCAGTGTCTGAGAATAAATAATTATCCATTTGAAAGTTGAAGCTTCTTTTTTAGATCAAAAGTTATTAATTTACTGTGGTTCTAGTTGATGAACAATAAACAGACATTTGTTTACTATCTTTTGGTATGTGTTGCTGGTATGTAGTGTTTAAAATGTGCCTGACAGCAAACTTCTACAGCTAGATTTTATCCCTATGGCCTTTACATGTACAGTTTAAATTCCTAAAAGTTAAGTATTTACTGAAAGTACCTGCAGATCAATATTCGATATGCAGCAGTTCCAAGGGCTGTTTCCATTTAAGAATTAATGGGAAATGAAAACAATATAGGCAGATTCCAGTTTATAAACTCAATAAGCCATTACCCTAGTAGACAGACAGCAAAAGAACTAGAGGTTCACATTCTTCTTACCACTTAATATTGTGTGGTCTCTGCCCCAGGAGCATTACCATCACCCAGGACCTTGTTAGAAGCAAGATCCTCAGAGGATTCTATATACATTTAAAGCTTAAGAAGCCCTTGCTCTACTCTACCGCCAGTAGAGGAATTTAGAATTCCTGGATGGTGCCACCTTATCAAGGTGGAGAAGGGACAAGATTATAGAGTTGCTATGAGCAGAGGTTCTGGAGCCAGACTGTTTTGCTTTGGATTTCAGCTGTGACACTTATTGACTGTGCAACCTTGGGTAAGTTGCTTAACCTTCCCCACCCCCTAGTTGGATTTTTGTGAGGGCTAAATGAGTTTAAAATTTATCAAGAGTTTAGAACTGTGTCTGCCCACAGTAAAAAGTAGGTGTTAGCTGTTGTTGTCATTGTCATTATCATCACCGAAGTGCAGCTATAGTGAGAAACCCTACCCGCTTCATGTTTGGAAGAGCTATGTCCCACTAATAAACCAAAAATGCATTTTTCCATAGAAATAGTAGTAGAAATGGCTGTTAGGTATCATTTAAACCATACTTTTAGTACTATACTTCCGGTACATTATGTGCACCAGAAAGTGAAGAAATGTTTCAAATTCTAGGCACTAGAAAACTGCCTTATGGAACAAAACCCATTGGTAAGTTGCAAACTGCAAGTGTTAAAAATTTTTAGCTAAGTCAGATATTTGATAGCCAAGTACAGTATCAATGAAATATAGAAATCAATGAAGAATCTTTGAAACATATTTATTCTTCTATTAAGTAAGGCAAAGCAGTTTAAAGAAAATTTCATAGTTCCTTCCATTGTTGCCATTGCCTCTTCATCTAATAGCTTCTTGTATTATTTCTCATGCTAGAGTAAATTCAGTCTGAATTTGTTAAAATACATTTGTTACAAAAATTGCTTTTTCGTGAAGCAAGGCTCTAGGAATTAGTAGTTTGTAGTAATCCTCACTGAACATCAGATTTAGATAAATGAAAGGGAATGAACTAGAATGGTTAGTGTTTTAGTGCCCCTTCTTTTGCATGATATAAAGCTATGGAAAAAGATTTCATCTTCAGCACATTAGGACTTTTTCTCCTGATTTTTCTCCTGGCTGAGATGAAAACAGCCTGACAGTAGACATAGAGCAATGGAAAAAAAATTGCATAAATCCCTGGAGATGTGGAATGTGCTGATATCAGAGCTGATAGTCTCTTAAGGCCAGAATTCCTGAAAAAGGAAAAATTGCTTTTAAGTGGTCGGTCATTTTCTCACCTGCTTTGAAGCCTGCTGGGTTAAATATGAGAGTTCAAAGTAAGGGTAGCCAGCAAACCAATGAACTGGAATCTGATTCTGCTTATCTGAAAGGCGCTTCTTTATTTAAGAGCAGCACTGCCCTCTCCTTAGAGAACCAATCTTCATCTACTCTGACTCCTTTCATTCCTCTCTTGCAAGAAAAGCTTTCTTCTTAGTAAGCCTTGGGAGGGCGTTATTACAACAGTGAAAAGACTGAAGATGGTGTTTGGAAATTTCATTAACTTACAGATAAATTCAGGCTTGTGGCATGTGACTTTAGTGCTTTTGTGTTTGAATATAAAAATCCCTGGTTGGGTTTTAACTAAACGGGGCAGCATTTGCAGTGTTGGCAGATAAGATGTTATGGGTAAAGACAGAAATTAAAAAGATTTCCAGATAAATTATTTGTTTCACTAAGGCAAAACTTGGTTAAAATGTGTTTCACTGAACACATACTGTAGCTGTGCTAGGGTGGGAATGGGCCCCGTTTCCACATATTTCTACTAATCTTTATGTGGGAAAATGTGGTTGGACATGCCAGTGATGAATTTCTGAGCAACTCATAATTGGCTGGCTTCACTGTAACTAGGGCCTAACAATCTGCTTGATTAATTCTTTAAGGACTACATTAGCCAAGTTGCATGATTTCCAAAGATATAGAAGGTCAGATGTTACACTAACAAAAGACCTCTCTACAGAATGTCTCACTGGGATTTCTCCAGTCCCTTCCCCAAAATAATGAACATTTCTCTCCCTAAATTACATTTTAAAAAGTAATAAGCAGATATAAATGCCAAGTGTCTTTTACTCAATAGTAATGAGAACTTTTGAGAAGGTTTGTCCATTATTATAATTTTTTCCAGAACAAAAATTATCTTCATAACTAGGGGAGTTGATAGATAATTATAATCATGTATTGATATACATCAGTTTAAAGGTTCTTAATTTTCTATTGTCATAACCAGTGACATGAAATCTGTCTACAGGTGAAAGGTTTTTTTATATTCTTCATCTGACTTTACTAAAACCCTAATAGAGTTGCATTCTAAATACCTAGGGCCCCATTCAGAAATTAAACTAAAATTAAAATGTTTCTTCACTTCAAAAATGAATTGTTTTCAAGAACTAATACAGTTTTAAAAACTTTCTGAATTATAACTAAGCATAAATTCTGGGAAAATGTTCTTCTATAACATGCTGTTTCCACAGTAATATATCTGAGGTATTTCCCAGAGAATATCCTGATAATAAAATGAATCTATTGTAATAGGTCAAAAATTTTAAATGTTTACACTTTTGTTCCATTGTTAGTGCCACTAAAGTCTTTATTTGGGCAGTCCGGCATATTCCAATTTCTTAATTAACTGGGATATTTGTAGCAAGAGAAAAGTTGTTTTCTGCTTTTTATAAGGGTAATTTCTCATACTTCATCCTCATTGTTCCCCTTCAAAAAGAATCAGAATGAGAAATTTATGGAATTGCTAATGTTCTTCTTCATCCAAATTTTCTAAGTACTGAACTCTTCAAAGACGAAAGAAAAAGAAGAAAAGCTAGGGCGATGTACTTTTCAATGCATGTCTATATCCTTTCCCCAGGATTTAATTCAGTTTTGAAGTTTGTGGAAAGCACCTTCTTTCCCTAATAACACGTGCTTAACAAGTATGAAATTCATAAAAGCTCTCCCTGAATTCATTTGGCAGAATATTTAATCATCTTTGCCCCCCTCAAAGTGAAAGCCTCAGTGCCAAAGTGTAAGTTCCTCAATCACTAACTGCTGTGAATATATTTATTATTATTCATTAGCACTTGAGGCAAATGGACTGCATAGCAGGTAGAAGAGTTGTGCCCGGATATTGATGTAAATCACTCATTCCAAATTTGTAACACTAGTGGTATTAGAATTCATATCAGGAAACCTGCTGATTTTTCAGCATAGTCCTCTAAATGGAAAGAATAATGGGGTACAGAGGAAAATTAAAATCTTGAGGAATAGTTATTTTAGCTTTTTTCTTGAGTGGAATTTTGCTCCTTCCCCCACCAATCAAATTTTTAATGCTCAAAAGAACTAAATTAGTACAACTAATTAATTTATTATAATTCTAAACCAGGAGTAATGTGGACTTCATTAGTTTTCTTTTTTAAAAGTTTATACTTACACTCTCATTAGTTCTTACCAGAGGCATTGGAGGACAGATTGTGATCTTCCAATGTAATAGATGAGGAAGTTTGAGCCAATCAAGTTAAGAGTTCCTTGAAATCACAACAACAGATAGTCCTTTAGTCGCAAATATATTTGGTTTCAAAAATATGTCACCTCTCAACTTATACCAAAACAAGTATAGAAGAATAAATTTCAAACCAAATATAGTAATCCTGAAGGAAATCTAGACTGATGGAGTGATGACAGTAAAGTGGTCTTACTAGTGTCTTCCTATGGGAGATGAATTTGGAGAAGAGTTTTAAATAGAGAGGCCAGTATGGATTGTCAGAAAGTAGAAAGGGCCCTTAGATCGCAGAAGTGCTTACTGAAAAGATCTAAGTAAACAAATAAACTACCTGGAAATATTCTTCGTTGTATAAGCCTGTTTGATGAAGTCTGATGTTTTAAAATAAAGAATGCCCATTTGCTTTTTTGTCTTTAAACTGGTTCACTTTTAATTTCATTCCTATTCTGGTTAGTAAATCACTTAAAGTACACTGATCATTTATATCACATACTCATACAACCGTATAAAGAACTTCAGCCTTTCTAATTGTCTAAAATGTGCAGTAATACTGAAGAAACAGTAGGCAATCATTTGTAGTGATTCAGAGGGAATTTAATTAACTCTTTGAAACAGTAAAAAAAAAGAAAAGCTTCAGTTCAGTTCAGTCGCTCAGTCATGTCCGACTCTTTGCGACCCCATGAACCGCAGCACGCCAGGCCTCCCTGTCCGTCACCAACTCCTGGAGTCCACTCAAACCCATGTCCATCAAGTCAATGATGCCATCCAAACATCTCATCCTCTGTCGTCCCCTTCTCCTCCTGCCCTCAACCTTTCCCAGCATCAGGGTCTTTTCCAATGAGTCAGCTCTTCGCATCAGGTGGCCAAAGTATCGGAGTTTCAGATTCAGCATCAGTCCTTCCAGTGAACACCCAGGACTGATCTCCTTTAGGATGGACTGGTTGGACTTCCTTGCAGTCCAAGGGACTCTCAAGAGTCTTCTCCAGCAGTTCAAAAGCATCAATTCTTCGGCGATCAGCTTTCTTCACAGTCCAACTCTCACATCTATACGTGACCACTGGAAAAACCATAGCCTTGACTAGACGAACCTTGTTGGCAAAGTAATGTCTCTGCTTTTTAATATGCCGTCTCGGTTGGTTATAACTTTGCTTCCAAGGAGTAAGTGTCTTTTAATTTCATTGCTTAATATAAACTAAAAGCTGTATCTTATGTTCCAGCATCACTCTGCTTTCAAAATCAAAAGTGAAGTTTGTCAAGGGTTGTGAGGGGAAGTTTAATTGAACAGAATAAACTTTTGGTCCAAAATAACATAACTCATGGGGCTTTTTTGTTTTGTTTTTCTAAAGTGGGATTTTTAGGTAACATATGTACTTCTAGCAGTTGTAACAATACATTGGAAACTTCAATGTGTTCTTTAATGCCGATAAGGCCTCAGTGAAAGATTAGCTATTAATGGTATTCTGTCTGAATTTGAGGAAAAAAATAATCTCTCTTAGTTCTCTAATTAAGATTGCCTTATGTCTGTCTCGACTGCCAGCTTTAAGAAAAGAAATTATTTGGGTTTCAGGTGATGTTCAACAAAACTAAGAGAATTGATATTCAGAGAATTGAGACTACATAATCACCCTTTAACCTCATCCTGTAATTTCAAGCATTCTGGAAATGAAATGTATATGTACTATTCAAAGTGTAGAAAAGGGCTGTATTCCCATTGAGCACTCTTGCATATTATAAATAGGATATGCAGAGAAAGAAGCAGTTTGGGGAAGAATCTAAGAAGGGAACATACCCTCATAGTCTTTGTTAGGCACTTGCCAGCTCTTGTTTTCATCTATTCAGCATGCTGAAGTCCCTATTTCTTTCTGATGCCAGAGTTCAAGCTTTTACTCCCAGGTAGCAGCAGCTTTACTATTAAATTTTAATCCCTGAATGTTGTTAAACTTCTATCTAGAGTATAGCCACAACTATTTTTGGCACTGCTGCTTTTCCTTCAGTCACAGTGAGATAGAAGAATGTTCTCTGGCTGGGGCGTGGATGAAGGCACTTTACTAATCTTATACATAATTCATCCTTGGTTGCTGGGGTATTCAAAGTTGAAACTTTGCCCTCTGATAAAATTCAGATGGATTTTTTATTTACTTGACTCTGATCCCTTTGGGATTTAGCCCTTATTGGGAGCCCAGGAATTCTAATTCAACAAAGCTCTAGCTGTGTAGATTTTTCTTATTAATTTACTCTTGGTGTATTTTAGCTTTGTAATACTGACTCTTAAAAAAACAAAAAACAAAAAACGGCACTAGAACATGCAGTTCAGAGTCCTGGATACCCTGAAAAGATTCTTCTTTCAGTATTGGCTTATTGGATGAAAAGATTCCAATAGAGCTTATCTTAATTTGTTTTCAAAGTTTAGTTTTTAAAGAGTCTCAGCATTTAAAAATATGTGAACTATTGCTTTTTTAACATGCTATAATATGGTAATGATTATCCTGTAACATACCACAAGTTTTTAATGTTTAATTCATTGTATTAAGATGTTACTAATAATAAATTTGTTTGTTCTTTCATTCAATGAGCAGATATTTATTGGGCACCTTTATGAAATATAAAATACAACCCATGTTCACAAGTGACTCGTTGTCTAGTGGTAGGGGTTTGAGGTAGGCAAGAGATGTATAAGACAGAGGCTTCTGCTGCACGAGTAAATTAGTTCATCCTTGCAGATTCATTCATTTGACTGGAAGTGACTGATGAGTTATTAATATTTTCACATGCCTCACATAAGATTTAGTGACCCAAAAAGTCGATCTAGACTGACAGAGGCTTTTTCCTTTTAGAAGAATTTATTTGGTTAGGATTCCTTTCAGTCAAACGAGAGTAAATAGAGGCCTCTCTCTTCATTTTATTATTTTTCAAATATCAGACATGAAAGACTTTTGTCTTTACACCCAACTGATGAAGTTCATGTTTTTGTAAACTGTGGTATTCATTATGTTCATTTAAACAGTTTAGAATTTATTAAAAAATGAATCGCTCCACAACTCAAGATTGAAATAAGAAATGTCACCCCTCAGATTCATATATAGTGGCTGCCGTAAGAGGAAAACCTACTATCAGTTCAGTTCAGTTGCTCAGTTGTGTCTGACTCTTTGCATCCCCATGGACTGCAGCACGCCAGGCCTCCCTGTCCATCACCAACTCCCAGTGTTTACTCAAACTCATGTCCATTGAGTCGGTGATATCATACAACCATCTAAACCTCTGTTCCCTTCTCCTCTGCCTTCAATCTTTCCCAGCATCAGGGTCTTTTCAAATGAGTCAGTTCTTTGCATCAGGTGGCCAAAGTATTGGAGTTTCAGCTTCAACATCAGTCCTTCCAATGAATATTCAGGACTAATTTCCTTTAGGATTGACTGGTTGGATCTCCTTGCAGTCCAAGGGACTCTCAAGAGTCTTCTCCAACACCACAGTTCAAAAACATCAATTCTTTGGCGCTCAGCTTTCTTTATAGTCCAACTCTCATGTCCATACATGACTACTGGAAAAACCATAGCTTTGACTAGACCTTTGTCTAGTTTAATGGACTTTTGTTTGCAAAGCAGTGTCTCTGCTTTTTAATATGCTGTCTAGGTTGGTCATAACTTTCCTTCCAAGGAATAAGCGTCTTTTAATTTCATGGCTGCAGTCACCATCTGCAGTGATTTTGGAGCCCAAAAAAATAAAGTCTGTCACTGTTTCCTCATCTATTTGCCATGAAGTAATGGAACCAGATGGCATGATGTTAGTTTTCTGAATGTTGAGCTTCAAGCCAACCTTTTCACTCTCCTCTTTCACTTTCATCAAGAGGCTTTTGAGTTCCTCTTCACTTTCTGCTATAAGGGTGGTATCATCTGCATATCTGAGGTTATTGATATTTCTCTCGGCAATCTTGATTCCAGCTTGTGCTTCATCCAGCCCAGCATTTCTCATTATGTACTCTACATATAAGTTAAATAAGCAGGGTGACAATATACAGCCTTGACATACTCCTTTCCCAATTTGGGACCAGTCTGTTGTTCCATGTCCAGTTCTAACTATTACTTCCTGATCTGCATACAGATTTCTGAAGAGGTAAGTCAGGTGGTCTGGTTTGCCCATCTCTTTCAGAATTTTCCACAGTTTGTGGTGATCCACACAATCAAAGACTTTGGCATAGTCAATAAAGCAGAAATAGATGTTTTTCTGGAACTCTATTGTTTTTCGATGATCCAGCGGATGTTGGCAATTTGGTCTCTGGTTCCTCTGCCTTTTCTAAAACCAGCTTGAACATCTGGAAGTTCACGGTTCACATACTGTTGAAAGCCCACCATACTCATTAATTTTTATCTTTGTTTTCTATATCCTCTCATTCCTGATAATGACAGATTAATAAGGGCTAAGGAGCATCCTGGTTTCGAAAATGAAACAGTATGATGCCATTGTGAAACAGAATGGGACAGTAAATAGTCAGGAGTAAAATTGTGTGCCTCTGTGGACATGTGAGAAAGAAGGGGAAAAAACCACTCAATTTCCCAGAGCTGCATGTCAAAGCTGCACCCTGCCATGACTGATTCTCGAAATATAGCAGGTTAATTAAGAAAAATAAAAGGATATTGGATTAAGGCACTAAAATAAGCTGCCTTTTCCCTCTCTCCCTAGCTAAATTTTGCTGATCAATTCTGAATCCTGGACAATTCTACCTTTTAATAGGGTAACTGTCAAGATTTTCTAAGCAACTGAAAAATAATTCCTGTATTTATTGGGTTCAGTCAGTATATGTACTAACTGGATAATTGGAGATATCACCCTGGAATACATATTAAAATATTTTTTTAAACAGGCACAGAACCTGTCCTTGGGGAATTTATACTGTTAGGCATGTAATCATTAGATGTGGGAAAATGATGACAGTCTTTTGAGTAGAAGAGGAGGCCTAAGGTTGTACTGGAGGGTTGAGGAGTATACTGACTTAACTCATTGAGGCAGTAGGAGAAAGTGGAATTATTTGAACAGACTTACAGGCAGGAGACTGAAGATCCAGCTTTGGAGTTTACTTGTAATTGTTACTTCTCTAGTAATATTTCTGAGTTTGCTATATCTGCTGGAATAAGTGGAAATTATTATTCTTTGGGTAGGTCAACAAAACGTACATCTCCAAATAATGAGTTAAATGCCTCATGGCATTTTCCAATTCAGAAGTCTAATTTGTAACTTGCTGGTAAGGAGGTGTATTCATGTTTCTGGGTTGTAAGGAGCCCACTCTTATCCATTCATCTGTGTTCCCATTTATACTAGGCTGTGTTTGCTAACATTAGGTCTCTAGAGAAAGACTTAAGTAGACTTAAGGCCCCTGAATTCCTATGGACTACCTCCTACTCCCATAGGACTTCAACAAACATAATGTACACTAAAAAAAAAAAAAAAAACTTTTATCTTTTTCATAGTATTGAGAGTAATAATATCTCATTTGGTCTCAAGTTCCATATTGAATTATTTTTTTTAAACATTGCTTTTGAGCAGTAACTTTTCCCTGGTTGCTTAGCTAGTCATACAAGTTGAGACTTCTGTTTCTATGCCTGTTTTATAATAGCTATTCTGGGAGAACAGATGAAAAATAATAAGTTAGATATTTTATGAGTATTGAAATCCCTTCCATTCAGAAATGTAAATAAAATAACCAGCATGAGCAATCAGCTTATGTCAGATTCCATGGGTTTATGTTACATAGGGAAATTATAGTGCAACCTGAAACACGCTTCTTAATGAATTCATAGTGGTGTCACAGTTGAATGTAAATCCTTGAGCTTTTCTATTGTGAAGAATTTCAAAAATCACCTTTTATAAACTGTTTAGGGGAGGAGGAAGAAACTAAGATGATACCAACAAATGCTATCACTGTTAAGTGGTTGCTTCCCTTCCAGCACTAAATTGTGCCAGGTAAGTAAAGCAGAAACTTAATATATTGCTCACCTTTTGGCTTATTCAGTGTTCATAAATATATATATATATACACACACACACAAACATTTCAATATTCTGTTTTTGAAAGTGGCACCAGAAAAGTGCTGTGGAAGAACAGGGTTGCCCTTGTGGTTTTTATCCTCAGAGTTTAGGAAAGTTCAGTTAAAAAATGGCAGAAGCCCAATAAATAGCTCTGTTTTTACCTTCAATAAATGCAAGAAGCCAGAGACCTAATTTGAATATTATGAAATGAGAATTTGTGTCTTTGGTTGTTGTTCTAGCAGCCTGTTGCTGCTGTTGTTCAGTCGCTAAGTTGTGTACGACTCTTTGCGACCCTATGGAGTGCAGCATGCCAGGCTCCTCTGTCCTCCACTGTTTTCTGGAGTTGGCTCAAATTCAGTTCCATTGAGTCAGTGATGCCATCCAGCCATCTCATCCTCTATCACCCCCTTCTCCTCCTGACCTCAGTCTTTCCCAGCAACAGGGTCTTTTCCATTGAATCAGCTCTTCTTATCAGTTAGCCAGAGGATTGGATCTTCAGCATCAGTCCTTCCAATGAATATTCAGGGTTGATGGCTTTTATGATTGACTGGTTTGATATCCTTTCAGTCTAAGGGACTCTCAAGAGTCTTCTCTAGCACCACAATTTGAAAGCCTCAGTTCTTCAGCACTCAGCCTTCTTTATGGTCCAACTCTCACCAGAACCATCCTTTCACTCAGTGAATTGATTTTGGAGTCCCTAAAACTCTTTCATAGTTCTCCTCCTTTTCACTGTGGCCTCAGCTTACTCAGCTCTGATGAATGTGCTAGCCTCAAAAGTCCAATATGCCAAATGCGGTATAGGAGACCAATCAAGTTTTTTAGAGTCAGGGAAAGAAGCATGTATTTTCTATTTTTAAAGAATTTCTTTTTTACAATCTAATTTCATAAGTGTTTGGCTTGATTTACACCAAGTTCTAGGCCTGTAAACCTACATTAATGCATCACAGTTCTGGACAGGATATTTGATAGCTCTTATTTAGCCCAGAATCTCAAATGATAGGGAGCTAGAGTGACCAATATTTAGCATTTTGTTGGGCTTCACAGTGTAGCTCTCTTTTAGTCCCTCTGTCTGTAACAAATGGACTCATCCTTGTGTTTTCCCATAGCTGCCCTGGTGTTTACTGACATAGATCAAGATGCTGTGTGGCTCTGTAGGGAACTCTGAGCCATTTGACAATCTGGGCACATGTAGTCACCTCACATTATTTAAGCCCTGATCTCAGCATTCTAATTTCTCTGTATTCCCCAGTGTATATAATATGTACTTGCTTGAAATTCCTTATATATTGCTTGCACATTCTTGCTTCTAAGTTTCAGCATAAACCAGTTCCTTCTACTTAGAATGCTTTCCTCTGTCCTCAACCAAAACATACTGTATCTTTTAAAAATCCTGCTCAAAAGCCACCTCCTATAGAAAGACTGATTAATCTCATTCACCTGATTCCTTTATTCTGAGAATTCTGTTTCTCAGTCTGTTGCTTAAACTGTTTTGTTCCTTTGTAGTTATTGATTCCATACATTGTCACCCAGTAAGCCTAACGGTTCTAGCAATGATGCACCTCCTACATCCCCATCCTTATGTACATTATATTAATACACAGAGACTTTGAAGGCCTACTGACAACCTTTCAATTTCCCCTGAGTTCTAGTCCACCTTCCATACCCTTTCCCTTTTTTCATAGTTATAGTCCTAGAGAAATGGGGCACGTGTTCAGGGCTTGGCCTCCACCTTACCATGTGTGTGGCAACCTGTTGAATAGGTTCCTATAGGGGCAAGATTTAACCCTTTGGTTTGACAGTCCCCGCATTCTATTCAAACACATTCAAGAAGTAGATGTGAGACCAGGAGTAGAGAAATTTCCACTGAAAGCTAAGTTAGCTCTTTATACAAGACTTCTGAAGCTGCTGTCGTCAGCAGCTCACTCGACACTCTCCTGCTCTGCCTCTTTTCCAGGAGTCAGGGTTAGTTTAAGAAAAAGCCTCTTGCTAGAAGCCATGACCTCGTACTTTTATCCCCTCCATCTGGTGTGTGGCCTCATGGGGCTGTGCTGCTATGCAGGAGGTGAGCAATGGAATTCTTTAGATGATGACTTCTGAGCCCACATGCAGAGGCAGTGGGGGTGGGAAGCAGGGAGAACAGTGAGCACCAAGATCGATGGACCAAAAAGTAAGATTTGCCCTGGAAGGAATCTTAATCTATAGGTAGATTGTTTTCATGAGGTGTTCTTCCCCTAGCTCAAGTGGGGGCCCGGGTCAGGGAGCTGCAGCATCCCAGATCTATGATTGATGAATGTTGTATTCCTGCAGTTTTCTCTTCTGCCTTCACAGTTGGGGTACAGGAGTGGGATAGGTAGGGTATGTAAGGGCTTATGCTGTCTCTAATGGAATGCATTCCAGGGTTGAACAGAGAAGGGTTCCTCTTGCACACATTATCTCTTATAGCTGCTTTGTCTCACAGTCTCGGACCTAAACAGAAGTCTGATTTTGAATAAGTGTGGGAGGAGGGGTTGAGGGCAGCAAAAGTTTTTGATCAAGTGAAAATCTGTTTTCTGCCTCGTCTTTTAAGGGTTTCTCTGCAGGGTAGATACTCCTTGCCTTGGTATAGATAAATAGCTTGTCTTGGTTCGGGGTATCAGAATTTTTACTAGGCTGTGAGTAGGCATCTGATCTGGGATAAGACCATATGTGTGTGTGTGTGGGTGGGTTTTTCTTATTTGTTTTTTTGTTTGTTTAGCACTCTCATTCCCTGTTCTTACTTACCTAGCCCAGGAGTTGACAGTAGTTTAAAAAAGATTGAAGTCTCAAAGGAAATTCTAATACATACTTTAAAAGCCCAAAGCCTTAATAACTTCCTCTCATGGCTTCTCGTGACTAGCTCTGTCTACACATTTAGCATCTTTAAAAGGACTAGATAAAACTAAAACAAGATGAACAGTTAATCTGTAAAAGGAAAAAGGAGAATAGAAAGAATTAGAAACAGAGCTCATTATACATGGGCTGCTAAATGTAGTATAGTGATCATTTGGTGGTGGTGGTGTTAGTGACAGAAATGGCAAAAAAGGGATTCATTGATGAGATTAAGGAAGGCCTAAACACCTGGTGTGCTGTGGTTCATGGGGTCGCAAAGCGACTAGTCTGACACGATTGAGCCGGACACAACTTCAACTGAACTGAACTGAACTGAAGCTGTTGCTTTTGTAAATTCTGCTCATGTATACTCTCCTAGGATATTTTGTATCAATTTCTGTCCTAAAGGTGCTGGGATTCTTCTGCCTCCAGCCTAGGCACCCTCAGTTTCTGAGTAGAATACACAAGATTTGAAGTCAGGAGCCCTTGGTGTGAGTTCTGGCTGAGCCACTCCATATCCACAGGACTTTGGACAAATCACAGAGCCTCTCTGAACAGCACCTGCACAATGAGCATAACTCCTATCACAGGGTTGGTGAGACAATTACATATAAGCAAAAGCGTTTATACATAAGAAACCTTTTTATAAACATCACAGTTATTCTTGGGGAAGCCTCACCTTGAAAGTTGTCAAAAAAGAACAGCTGTGGATTAACCTCTCTTTTTACTCACTCAGTTGAGCTTTTCTGTTTGGTCAAGTCTGCTTACTGGGGTTGATGGGGTTGAAGTAAAGTCATCCTATTTCTGCTTGTTCTGGCCAAAGATGGAGAACTCCAATGCCTAGCTGATCCATCTCTAGACTTGTATGCAGAATGAAAGTGAGCAAAGGCAAATTTTAAGACAGAACAGTTCAGAGTTAGAGGACAAAAGGGGGAGTGCTTACGTTGCTTTCTCAAATCCAGGATGACTAAAACATCTCAAGTAACTGAGGAGTAACCACAGTGATGTTCAGAGATCATTTAAGCCATAAATATGTGCTCAACTGTGTCTGACTCTTTGTGACTTCATGAACTGTAGACTGACAGGCTCCTGTCCATGGGATTTCCCAGGCAAGAATACTGGAGTGGATTGCTGTTCCCTTCTCCAGGGGATCTTCTTGACCCAGGGATTGAACCCACGTCTCCTGCATTGGCAGACGGATTCTTTACCACTGTGCCATTTGGGAAGCTCTAAGCCATAAATGAAAAGTGGAAAAACACACCTATAGACTCCCTCTCTTCTATCCCTTTGACCTTTGGGGACAGGGACAGGAATATTACTGACACCTCACTGGCCTCTGCCTGAAACCAGCCAATCACTAGCTTCTGGGAAACTTCAGTCTAGTGCAGCAACTGTGACATATTTACCCTAGTAAAGACACAGCTTGCTCCTCTCTGGTGCCTTTCTCTTGTGGAAATCATCTCTGGAACCCAAAGTTATCCTGTTTTCTAGTCCAGGAAGAATTAAAAACAATGACAACAAAAACTCATGAGCAGCAGGCTTGGTAATCATACCTCATGCAGTCATAGAAGATTGCCCTCTCATGCATAGCACAGAGAACACAAATTGCACTTTCTGCAGTGTGAAACAGCCATGGGAAGTTCTACAGTCTCAGGCACAGTGCCTGGGTGGGAATTGCCCACTGTTGATCTCTTCTTTCTATGCCCTTTCTGTATCCTTCCCCCGCCATCTCTCAGAGGGGTACCAGTCCCCAAACCAACAGCTGCTTACATATTGATAATTTTAAAATGTTCCTTGGTTACAGCTGAACACCCTGTTGTTGATGTAATTTTTGAAGTGTTTGATTGAAATCTATTTCCTTTTTTTTTTATTGTTGGGGAGAAGGAGGATGATGAGAACCTGAATGTGGCCTAAGAAAAGCTATGTGTATGTGCTATATTTGTGCATACTTGTGTGTATATACCTTCATGACTGTGGGCAGGCTGATGGGGCAAAGAGAGAAAAGGAAACATCTCTTTCTTGTTTTCCAACACTGCTTCAAAGACGCCCAACCCCCATAGTAGCAGGCAGTTCCCAAGTGGAGGGCGGAGGCAGAGGGCTCACCAAGGCCATCAATAACCAGGTGTGAGCTACAGGTCTCTGTGTAATGTGAAGCTCTCCCGTATTTCATTTCTGCACCCAGGGAGCAGCTCTGCAGGATTGCTTACGGAGAGCTCTGTGTCTGGCACCTCTCTCCACAAGGCCCAGGCGCCCAGGGTCCCACCGACCTGTCCAGGAATGTATTACATTGTTCACTGGTGCTGTAATTTGGCTGCAGGAGCTAGGCCTCCCAGGGATGAGAAATATACTCTCTTCGGCTTCCTCCCTTGGGCTTCTGCCCTGTGACCACTGAGGGCATTTAAATAAAACCTCAGAAAGGCTGAGAAAAAAAAAATTCCTTGTTATCTTTCTTATAGTAAGGTCCTGAGTGGGTCTGAGAATTTGGCAAAGAACTTAGTGGTTGATGTGCTTACTAAGGGGAGGTGAGAGAACCGAGAAGAAACTACTCTCTGTAACAGGGAGGAAGAGAAATGAGGCCGTGAGTGGTCATGAGTCAGACCTACAAGACTTTGCAAGCAGATCCTCAGGGCTAGGATATGTTTGATTCTTTGAAATAATCTGAAGTCTCTGATTTCATTTTTCTATATGAATACTCTCATATAGAGTATGGATTCATGCTATTAATCAAGCCCAGCAATAATACACGTTGGCTTTTATCTGTAGGACTATGTTAAGGCTGGCATTCTTACTTTTACATAAGAGAAACTGGCTACAGGCTGTGCCGGTGAGGTGTTAAGTCATGTGCCTTCTCTAAAAGATTCTAAGATCCTTAAAGGATAATGTCTTTTAAGTTAACTTTGTATCCAAATAGTGTTTTCTACAATGCATTATACCTAAATATTAAAAGTCAAAAGAAAGGAAGACCAACAGGAAGGCGTGAAAGACAGGAGGCAGGTTAAGAGACTGCTGATCTGAGGGACAGGCCCCTATTAAACAGAAGAGAGATGGGTGGGGTGGGGGGGTGGTGGGGGATGGGATTAAAAGCATGAGTGAATACCAGCAGGACTAATTGAGGCTCTGACTGCATCAAATAAAGTTCTCATTTTGCTGCTTGTTCCAAATAAATTAGTTTGTTTGTATAGTGCAGAATGGACGCCAGTTGTATAAAGTCAGTCAGAATGCAGAGGCAAGCTAAGGAATAAGAGGAAAAATTAATTGCTTGGCCATCATTCCTTTCTGGAGCCACATTAGCCTCTGTGATAGGGCTTACATGGGCCTTTTCCCCCTCACTGTCCACCACACTTTCAGCCCCCTCACTGTCTGGACAGCTTGCTCTTCTCAACCATTTATAGGAAATTGCAAAACTTGGTCTTTATGAACTAGAACTTGGAGCCCAGGGAAAAGCACATAGCAGTATGAGATGCCAGAAGAGGTCCGCTTCCTTGCACAGGGTAAGAAGCAAAGAGAGAATAAGATAATAGAGCACAGGTAGATTTAGCTCAGGTTAGTTTCCCATGGAAGGCCTAGGCTGTCATTTATGTGGTAACCTAGATATTCTTACAAGAGCTGAAGCTAACTGGGACCTGAGAGCTCTTCCCAGTGGCCCAGCAGACCAGATAGCACCCCTTTGTAATTCATTCATCTCTGTTCTTGAGTCGAGCCTGTCTGTGACCCTTACTTTTCCACTATCTTAAAGCTTTCTTCCTCTTAATCCCAGCTCAAGATGTCAGAAACTCTTCTTTTCCCCTCCCTCTTCCCCCTCCCTAATCCCACCATTGGCTCATCAGTTATCCAATTGACTCCATTCTGCAAGGAAGACATTCCCCTGGCCTGACTCACTCAGTCCTATTTCTCCACAGGAATCCCCTCACCACAGACCACAAGGGCCCTGACTAGCTCATGTTTTGTGTTAATGGATGTGAAACCGGAGCAAACCCCCTCACCAAAAGAAAAACCACCCTCAACTCTCCCACACAGGTCTCAGCAGGTTACACAAATATTAGTCCTATCATCCAAATAAATCTGCCCCCACGGCCCAGAGCTATGGCTCTTCCATCCTCTTGCTGCCTGTGCAGAGAAAGCTGCTCCACAAACATGTGAAGACCCCAAGGGGTGCCAGAGAGGAATTAGGGAAAGGGTGTGTGTGTGCTGTATTCAGAATCCCTGTGTATTCTCCTTAATCTGCAGCCTGCTGTCAATACCTTATAGTCCTGAACTGAAGATTCTAAGAAGTCAGGATGGGCTAGACCAATTAGGGGCTTTGGTAAGAAGGTCTATTGGCTGGATTTGGGGGCAGAATTAAAACTCAATATCTGAGATAAGTTTACACTCTGATTTTAGAGATGAGAAGATAGAGGCTCAGAGAATTTGGGAATCTTGCTTAAAATATCATAACTGGTACAGCTGAGATTTTAGTCTAGGTATATCATATATGCAAATTTCTACACCACTCTGCTCCTTTAAAATATCAACAGGCAAGAGACAACCACTGTCCAAGTCACATAAAAATAGGACATCATGATTTGGGGGACTCTGTGTCCTACCCTCCTCTGGCTTACTAAGCCTGCTATCTGGAGATGCCACTACGGCAAGCTTAGTTAGGCAGTGAGTAGTAGCTTAGAAGGAACTGTGCTATTTAAGCCAAATGTGGATTGAAGGATAATAATCACCAAGACTTGGAGAGTCACTAAATAAAGATTTGTTGAATAAGTGAGGAAAGGCTGCTTTCTAAGCTGTTTGGCCCCAAACCCTAGCTCTCCTTCCCTCTGTAATCACTGGTTTATGCTCCCAGCTTCAAAGGCTAGGATCCTCTCCTAAAAATTGCCAAAGCCAGAGATCTTTACCTGACTAGTATACACTGATGCCTCATGTGGCCCTTGAGATCAGTCTTGTTACCCTCTCCCACCCTCCATGAGTCACATATCTTTTACTTAGTGTTTCCCAAACCTGGGTGACCACCAGAATAATGCATGAAAAGTTTTAAAAAAGTAAAAATCCCAAGAGTAACCAAATTATTCTTTCTTAGGAGTGTTCTAGGGTGTTCTAATGATCTATTAGGCTGACACTGCATGCCACTCAGTTTATACAGGCAGCAAGGGAGCAAAAGAGGCAGTGCTGGCTGATACAGGTTAAAAAGGAGAGATTGGAAGAGAATGTATGTTTGTATAGTTGTATAATTTTTCTTTTCTCCTACAAAACACAGCAGTTTACAAATATATGAGCATGAGAATGGAACCTTGTCCACTATGCTAACTCATATCTAGCAATCTCAGGCTCTTAATACTGGAAGTATGTTGCAGAGTTTCTTTTGGGGTACCAGGCAGTTAGCTCACACTGACCCAGGGAAGAGATATGTGGTTTCATCTCTGTCCCATCTACCCTCGGCCAGGTAGGAAAATAAGTTCTCTCCAGGTACCCTTTCTCTTGCGCACACAAGAAGTATCAGGAAGCCAATGCAAGGGAAGGGAAGAATGAGCCTTGACCATGTGCTTTAGTGCAACTCATATCGCTCTGAAGACTCCTGCCTCTTCCACTCTCCCTTCCAGCCTCCAGAGTGGGGAGTCAGGGAGCTGCTCGGTTTTTTTTTTTGTTTTTTTTTTATAATACATCCCCTGTCAACTCCTTCCCAGGGCTAAGGAACCAGCTAGGACACCAGGGTCCCTCTGGAGTGTTCTCCAAGTCCTTAAATAGAGGCTGTAGCAGCCCAGGGTTGAGGGTGGAGGAAGGTGTGCATGCAAAGATCTTGTGCTTTTGAGTCAGGAGGTTTGAAGTGGAGGGATGAGTGAGGTATTTTCCTGTTCAGGTCTGATCCAGCCACTCTGCCTTCTTGGGGGCCTTGCAAGTGTGGACGTCCACGGTGTTTCTGCATTCCTTGCACCGCACGGCGCAGCACCAGTGGAATTTGCACTCACACTGGGTGACACGGGTGACTCGAGTGGTGTCATACCCTCGGCCGCAGCACATGATTTCACAGCCGTCTGTCCCTTTAGACGTCTTGCTACAGACTCGGCCTGCAGTGCCTAGGGAACCTGGGTTGGGGAAGAGAGTGAGAACCAAGTTACCTCCTACTTCAGCTGCTCTGGGTTCCCTTACCCACATCCTCATGAGGAAACCATAAAGAATCTCGTTTCCTGAAAATATACCCACTAGCCAAAATGACCATCTCATTGCCCTCTGCACCAGGCCTATTTCCTCCCACCATCAAGGCTCCCCAAAGACCACTGACTTTTCCTGCACTGTACTCCCTACCAATACATATCTTCATATCCCCTTCAAAACTTAGCCTGAAAATGTCGTAACTGTTAAAGCTGGGTGAAGGTTCTCTACTTGATGTGTGAAATTTTATATAATAAAAAGTTAAAATAAAAAACTTAGCTTATAATTTACCTATTTTAAGAAGTCTTGCTACAACTTAGTTTATATTTCATTCAGTTGTACTATACGAGAAAGTAAAATTAAAAGCATAGGCCTGATGTCAAATTGTCTAGGATTAAAACCCAATTCTACACTTCTTAGCTATGAGGTCTAGCAAGTTAGTTAATAGCACCTAACTCAGTAGATGAAGCGTGTGTGTAAAAGTTGCTCAGTTGTGTCTGACTCTTTGCGACCCCATGGACTGTACAGTCCATGGAATTCTCCAGGCCAGAACACTGGAGTGTGTAGCGTTTCCCTTCTCTAGGGGATCTTCCCAACCTAGGGATCAGATTCTTTACCAGCTGATCCACAAGGGAAGCCCAAGAATATCTGATCATCTGAGGGGACAAACTGTTAAGCATTCCTGGCAGGAGGCTTCTCCCTAAGGAATTCCTAAAGAATATCCCTCACCTTAACCTTTATGGTAGGAACTCTTGTGTTACTCCCCCTGCAGAGAATGCTCACAACCTCATTCTGACTGATTTTTGCCAAAGAGATCCTGCCAACAGATCACAAAATCCTAGAATTTTGGATAGGATGAATCCTAGAGAATATCTACTTGAGCCCTTTCCTGGAGATGGGAAAGTGACTAGCCTGGGGGTTCAAAAAGGGTATAATAAATTAACAGGTTTCTATTAGTAGTCTCCACATTCCACTAAATATGGATAGAAAATACTAGTACTTCTATATTTTTTTATCTCATCAATTTAAAGTATCTGCTTTGTATGTTTTATGATGTACATGTTAGGACAGTGAAACATAGACATAATTCATAAGTAAATATACATGTATTAAGAGGTACATGCTCAAATTTTTTTAATCATAGGAGTATACAAACCAAAACATTAGGGACCACTGCTCTAGAGTGTGGAGACTAGATCTACTTTATATGTTAGGTCCTAATTCTCTTGTACACCAGAAGCCTCTTCAATACTCTGGAGCTGAGCTGGCCTATGTAGTAGCCATTAGCCAATTGTGATCATTTAGATTTAAGTTAATTAAAATTAGGGCTTCCCCAACCTAGATGTCCATCGGCAGACGAATAGATAAGAAAGCTGTGGTACATGTGGAAAATGGAATATTACTCAGCCATTAAAAAGAACGCATTTGATTCTGTTCTAATGAGGTGGATGAAATTAGAGCCTATTATACAGAGTGACGGAGAAGGCAATGGCACCCCACTCCAGTACTCTTGCCTGGAAAATCCCATGGATGGAGGAGCCTGGTAGGCTGCAGTCCATGGGGTCGAAACGAGTTGGACACGACTGAACGACTTCACTTTCACTTTTCACTTTCATGCATTGGAGAAGGAAATGGCAACCCACTCCAGTGTTCTTGCCTGGAGAATCCCAGGGACGGGGGAGCCTGTTGGCTGCCATCTATGGGTTCACACAGAGTCAGACACGACTGAAGCGACTTAGCAGCAGCAGCAGCATACAGAGTGAAGTAAGTCAGAAAGAAAAACACCAATACAGTATACTAACGCATATATATGGAATTTAGAAAGATGGTAATAATGACCCTATATGTGAGATAGCGAAAGAGACACAGATGTAAAGAACAGACTGTTGGACTCTGTGGGAGAAGGCCAGGGTGGGATGATTTGAGAGAATAGCACTGAAACATGTATATTATCATATGTGAAACAGATCGCCAGTCCAGGTTCGATGCATGAGACAGGGTGCTCAGGGCTGGTGCACTGGGATTACCCTGAGGGATGGGATGGGGAGGGAGGTGTGAGGGAGGGTCAGGATGGGGAACACATATACACCCTTGGCTGGTTCACGTGAATGTATGGCAAAAACCACTACAATAATTAGCTTCCAATTAAAAAAAAAAAAAGATTAGGACTTCCCTGGTGACTCAGTCGGTAAAGAATCTGCCTGCAATTCAGGAGACCCAGGTTCGATCCCTGGGTCATGAAGGTCCCCTGAAGAAGGAAACGGCAACCCACTCCAGTATTCTTATCTGGAAAATCCCATGGAAAGAGGAGCCTGGCGGGCTACGTTCATGGGGTCACAAAGACTCAGGACACGACGTAGCGACTAAACCACAATTAAAAGTACATAAATTTTAATATTTAGTCCCTCAGTCTCACTAGCTATATTTCAAGTGCTCAGTAATCACACATAACTAAACGGCTACTGTATTGAAGAGCACAGATGTCGAGCATTTCTATCATCACAGAAAGTTCAATAGGACTGTACTGCTCTAGAGGGAAATCCTGGATCCATACTGCCTTCTGGGATGACTTGTACCCTTTAAATTCCAGGCCCCACTCTGGGTTTTATGAGATCTAAATTTATGCCTCTGAGAACACCCCACACACAGATGAGTCACCTTCCCTCCTGACTCCAAAGATCCTTTTCCAAAGGTGCGTTTTAGGATGACAGAATAGGCTTACACCTGGGTGATGGATAACTATTTCTAGGCATTTATAGAGTAACCCTCTGAATTACGGCACATGGGAAGAAAACAAACTTGGTGATAGGAAATCATGACAGATGACCCCACCTTATGGCAGAAAGCGAAGAAGAACCAAAGAGCCTCTTGATGAACATGAAAGAGGAGAGTGAAAAAGTTGGCTTAAAACTCAACTTTAAAAAAATTAAGGTCATGGCATATGGTCCTATCACTTCATGGCAAATAGATGGAGAAACAATGGAAACAGTGACAGACTTTATTTTGCGGGGCTCCAAAATCACTGCAGATGGTGACTGCAGCCATGAAATTAAAAGGCGCTTGCTCCTTGGAAGAAAAGCTATGACCAACCTAGACATCATATTAAAAAGCAGAGACATTACTTTGCCAACAAAGGTCTGTCTAGTCAAGGCTATGGTTTTTCCAGTAGTCATATATGAATGTGAGAGTTGGACTATAAAGAAAGCTGAGAGCCAAAGAATTGATGCTTTTGAACTGTGATGTTGGAGAAGACTCTTGAGAGTCCCTTGGACTGAAAGGAGATCCAATCAGTCCATCCTAAAGGAGATCAGTCCTGAATATTCATTGGAAGGACTGATGCTGAAGCTGAAACTCCAAAACTTTGGCCACCTGATGCGAAGAACTGACTCCTTGGAAAAGACCCTGATGCTGGGAAAGACTGAAGGCAGGAGGAGAAGGGGAAGACAGAGGATGAGATGGTTGGATGGCATCACTGACTCGATGGACATGAATTTGAGCAAGCTCCAGGAGTTGGTGCTGGACAAGGAGGCCTGGCATGTTGCAGTCCATGGGGTCACAAAGAGTTGGACACGACTGAGGAACTGAACTGAACTGACAGGAAATCACTAGGAGAATCAGAAGTGCTTCCTCAACCTTTTTTCTCCTGAAAGTGAAAGTGTTAGTCACTCAGTCATTTCCAGTGCTTTGCAACCCCATGGACTATAGCCTGCCAGGCTCCTCTGTCCAAGGGAGTCTCCAGGCAAGAATACTGGAGTGGATAGCCATTCCCTTCTCCAGTAGATGTTCCCAACCCAGGGATCAAACCTGGGTCTCCTACATTGCAGGCAGATTCTTTACAGTCTGAGTCAACAGGGAAGCCCCTAGCACCCTTCAGAGTACACAGGCTACTTTTCTGTGTGACGTGGGTAGAGCTCCACCCTGTTTCCGTGCCCAGTTCTGCTCCTAGCCAATTGCCTGTCCAGGAATGACAGTGATAGGTGAAAACAAATAGTGTGGAAGACAGCTAAGGTTTTGGCTTCCCCTTACTGAAGTCCTGACTGCTGATACTGCAGAGATGAGGAGCCTGAGAGCTGTGGGGAAGAGCAGTTCTGTTCCACTGCAGGTTGTACTTAGTTTAACCCATCTGAACCTGAAATACAAGCCATGATGGTGACTTCCACTTTTCTAGGGGAACACTACATCACCTTCCAGCAGTCCCAAGAATTCCATCACAAATATACGGAACAGATTCAAAAATGATTTGCTGCTTTCTGCCGATGGTCAGCCATTGGTAGGGATCTCCTCTCTCCTTGCTTCCCCACTTCCATTTTAGAATTTTCAGCGGCAGCACGTTGGATAAGCTCTCTCAGGGTCACTCATGGTCTATTTCCAACCTATCTTTCTACCTTTAATCTCCCCTACCCCAAACCTTACTCAATCAGGTTAACCTGCATTCTGCTTGTGGAACAGATCATGTGCTTTTCTACCTACCATTCTACTCCTGTGTGGAGAATATTTGCCTGTCGTCCTCTCTAGCTATTCAGATAATCTCCACACTTCAAGAAACAACTTAAATGCGACATTTTCAAATAAACAATTTTTGCTCTCTTTTGCAGTTGCACTGTCTACCTGTTATTTCTTTAGCTAGATTGTAAAGCAGCAAAACTCGGTCTGCCATCTTATGCCTCTGCATAGCCCATACATTAGCTTGGTACTGAAATGGGTGAATCATTCAAACATTCACCAAGCAGTACCTACTGTCTCCCAGATGCTGGGAATATAAAGGAGTGATAGATGACCTCAGGTCTCAGGGAGCTCAGGGTCCTCTCCTCTCTAGGCAGCTTTGGGCCTGGCAGACTGAGGCATAAATCAGTAATCTGATTACCAGATTGTTCTCACATCTGACTGACTCCTCCAGCTTCCGTCCCTAACTCCTGATGCTGAATGGGCCGTGGTTAACTAGAGGTGCCTCCACTAAGACCTGGGCTCCATGTCCCTACCTGCTTTCCTTACTCACCTGCAGCCTTGTCCAAGACACAGTAGTCTGGGGAGTTGTCAAAGTAGACCAGGTCCGTCCGGGTAGCACGGCGATAGCCTTGGCGAGCTGCCGTGAAGTTTGCGCCATCCTGGGTGGCCGTTACTTGCACAGCCCCGTCATAGCGCCGCCGCAGGTAATCACCGGTGCGGCGGAAATCTGAGAGTGCGCGCCAACAGGTGCGCAGAGTACAGGAGCCACTCACGCCATGGCACTTACACTCCAGCTTCAGAAACCGCCGCACAGCCTGGAAGGTGGGGACGCAGTGAAGTGAAAAGCTGTCAGGATACTTTGTGGTCATCCCTAGGACTAAAAGCATGAGTGCCCTGAGGTCTGCTGGCCCTGGTCGGCTGGTGGAGCCATTGGTTCTTCTGTTCTCTCCCCAATCAGATCGCACCTATTCTTCCTGACCAGATTCTTCCAGGCAACCTTCCTAGACCAACAGTGCTTTTATTTTCATGAAAACCCATTTGAACTTTCAAGCCCCAGGATTCTGTTCATAGCTATGGCACATCCTTTGTTATTCTTATGTTTCAGAGTTCAAGATACCATGCCTTCTGCTTTTGTGGCATGTCATTTTCCAGCACAGTGCTAGGCATATAGGGGGTGCTCAAAGGCAGTGCACTGACTGGAATAAGCTCTAATCCTCCTCAGACTTTAGGAGGTGATTCTTTTCTTTCTTTAAAAGTTATTTCCCTTCTTTTCTCCACCTTTCCTTAATTCCCACCTATGTGAAGACTCTTTATGCTCCAGGTTGAACCTTGGCATTCCCAAAGGTCCCTTGCGTCTACTGCTCCTGTTCCAAGGGTTGGGGCTTTTGGAGGTAATCCAGAAAACTTCAGCCCTTCTACCTTCACATTCACTCCATGATCATAGAGACTAGCCATCCCCAGAAAATACGAATGTACATGCACAGACGTGAGTACTGACCGTGCGACCACAGCGATTGTTATGTAAGTTCATGAGAGCCCGGGCATCCTTAAGCCTCTTCTCCTTGGCATCCACGAAGGCTTTGGCAAAGCGAACACCATAGTGGATGTTGTCACTGCAGCCACCCCAGTCAAAGTCCCCACGTTGGTCATGGTGTCGGCCACGGGTATAGGGGTCACAGCTGCACACACTCAGTTCACCCTGGCTACAGGCACGAGTGATAGCATGGACCACCCCTGCTGATGAGATGGCATATACAAATGCTGCCTCCCGGCTACCTAGAGAGAAAAGGAGAAGCGTGTTTCAGGACAGAGGCCCTCGTCTGTCCCGCTTCTTCAGCCTACATGACCCCAACTCTAAAACCTCTTTTCCTTTTCTTTCCCAGGGAAACCCCTATACTTCCTTTATTCAGAGTACCCTTCCCTTCCGAGAACGTTCCCCAGAGTGTCTACCCTCTTCCTCTCAGCCCTCATAACTCTCTATCTTCTTTTTGTACATCTGACCTCTTGGGCTGACCTGTACTCCTGCTTCCTTCCAAACTCCCTGGGTCCAGCCATTGAAAACTTTCACAGTGAATCATTCCCTCCCACTGAGTGCCAACCCCTGCTTAGCAAAGTCAGCCTCAGTTCACATTCCAGGCCTTTTCAGGCCCACTCTGCTGGACAGTTCCCCTACAATGGAGCCCCCAGCCCAGGGGTCATCCTGTTTGAAGAGATAGGCTACTTTCTCCAGCCAGCTTTCTTCCTTCCCTCCTTTTGGGGATTGATGAATCATCACTCTTGTCCCTCTGACACCTCCAGATTCTCATCTCGTTCCCTTTCTCCTAGTTTACTGTTTAGCTCTGCTTAGCTCTTTTGCTGAGCCAAGTCCAAGCCGCCAACTTTCCAAATATTTACATATCACCTTTCTGTTTATCTCTTGCTCCCATTACTATAATGTTGGGAGTGTTGGGCTGAGGGCAGTGATGGTGTTGGTAAGAACAGAGCAGCCATTTCCAATCCTCAGTCTTACAGTTCATGGATGGAAGTCTGAAGGCTGGGGGCTTGGGGAGGGAAGGAAAAGGAAGGATGGAGGTACCAGGGAATGCTGTTGCACTGACCCGTCATCCCAGAACCCTGGGATTTGGCAGGGCCACTGACTACATATCAAAGGTACTGCGGGTCTGTTTCCAACAGTTCTTACTCTTAATTATGAGGCATAATGTAGGAAAGAGGCACTCCACCCACTACCCACTCAACCAAGCACAGAAAGAGAAGGAACTGGAAGAAGCCCCTACTTCTGAGCATGACACGGCCAAAGACAGTGTGGTCCCGGTCCAGGGTGGTACAATTCCAGCGATGGTGGCGGAACTGGTGCTGACACTCTCGGATCCATTCTCGGGCACCCTCGCCCACGGAGCGCATGATGTCTGGGTAACGCTGGCACAACTGCCGCTGCCGGCTCACCAGCCCAGGGATATTGTCACAGATCACACGGGCCCCTAGTGCCCCGATGTACCTGCAAGGTGGAGAGGGCCCTGTCAGAGCATCCAGCTTTATTCTGCAATCCGGGGGTGGGGGGAGTAACGAGGGGAAAGGTTTGGCATTCAGACCTTTAGAGGTTCCTTCCCCCTCCTCCAACCCATATTCCCCAAGGTCACAGGGAAGAACCAATCCCCACAAGCCTTCAAGAAATCATCTGTTTCAGAGAGAGTAATTGAGTGGTCTCCCACCATCACCAGTTCCCCAGCCAAAAACCAAAGGGACACACTCCCAAAACACAGGCCAGGCATGTGTCACGTACACAGACGCTATGGGCATGTCACACAAACCCCATTGCCTATTTATCTAATCAATGTTAAGAGTCTCTTGGAAAAATAACAGAATTAGTGTCTGAGACAGCATTCTTATACCCACATGTCAGAGGCATGTCCTACATAGCTGGTTCATAAAGCATGGTTTGGGGGAAGAAGGATGGAGCTGGGGAGGGGTCAGTGGGAAGACAGATAAGTGAGCAATTCTGAGTGATGTTTACAGCTCCAGTCAGACCCATATAGCTACAAGTCCTCATTCCCAATGGTAAGGTCTGAGAAGGAAGACCCCCATGCCACTCCCTTCACCGTACCCTTTACTTCTATGTCCCATGACCTTTCTTAACTAATGAGTCTTTCAAAATCATCCCTCCCAATTTATAGGGCATAATGTCCTGGATGAATCTGCATGGGCAGAGGACTATTTGCAGTGGGAAACCAAAGGCCAAGATTAAGCAACAGAGTGACACTCCCCATATTCCAGTCCCCAGTCTGCCTAGGTGAACAATTATAAGAAGATCAATTAGATTAGGAGAGCTGCTAAAAAATATGTGAGTTGCTAGAGTCATTCTTAATTTTCTAAAGGAAGTGTTTTTTCTTCATTCAAACACAGTTAGCCCTGGACTCCACCACAAGCCTCAGGAAGAACATTCCAGAGAGAAGACAGGAGTTCATCATCACCTTTTCTCCCCACGAGGCCATCAAATGAGATCTGACCTATATACTCATTTCCCACTCCCTTTCTCTGTTTCCAGCACCCAGCACTGCCCTGGATTTGCTGGGAATTCTTTATTCTCCTGTCCCAACACACATCAAGGGATGCCTTCATGCCCCTTTTCTGCACAGGTGGGGGCCCTGGAGGGTTGTTGCTGCTACAGACGGAAAAGATTTGATTTGAGCTGTGAATGAGCCTGTGGTTTGGGAAAGGCCCCAGAATGGGCCTAGAAGTGGGTGAGGAGAAGGGAGGGCAGCCAGAGGGGAGAGGGAAAAGCTGGACTGCCCTGGACTCTGTGTCCTCTGCAACACTTCCCCCTCCCCCTGCACGAGCAAACCCAGCCCTCACCCACAGACTGGATCACCACTGGTGACACCAACTCAAACAAACACAAGGAGGGCTGATGCTTGCCTCTTGTGGAACTCAGCAGGGCTGATGGGGCCCATCTGTCCCGGGGAGGGGTGAGAGGGCTGGTCCACCACTAGCAAATCCCATGGAATCAGCGTCCCCAGCACTGTCCATCAGGGCAACAGCTTCCAGGAACAAACAAAATAAACACCCTGGTCTGGGCCAGGCCGGAAAGGGCTGCCTGACGCACAGCCGGGAGTTACACCCACTGCCGCGGTGCTTTGTTTGGAGAATCAAGACGGTTGGAGTTGGAGCCTGTCCCTGTCTCACCACCATTCTGCTTTCCCAGTTCAGCCCCGAGTACTGCTCTAGGCAATGGGTGTTTGTTTTTTTAACTGGGGCTTGGGAAGAGGGGGGTTGGACGGGAATGGGAGACCAGTAATCCGGCCCTCATGAGACAGTCTGGAGTAGGGCAGGCCAAACTCTGGTAAAAAGTCCTTCCTGTGGTCTAACTTAACTCCATTCTGCTGCAGCCCACATCGGCTCTTCCTCGTTACATCCTCGCTGAGCGTGGGAACATCTGCTCAGTATCTCCTATGGGAAGAAAATTTCCTCTACTACCACTCTTACCCCACCAAGTAGCCGCTTC